>NC_037668.1:177313383-177412536 GCF_003255815.1 Theropithecus gelada | reverse complement strand
TTTTTTTTTTTGAGACGGAGTCTGGCTCTGTTGCCCAGGCTGGAGTGCAGTGGCCGGATCTCAGCTCACTGCAAGCCCCGCCTCCCGGGTTCACGCCATTCTCCTGCCTCAGCCTCCCGAGTAGCTGGGAGTACAGGCACCCGCCACCTCGCCCGGCTAATTTTTTTTGTATTTTAGTAGAGACGGGGTTTCACCGTGTTAGCCAGGATGGTCTCGATCTCCTGACCTCGTGATCCGCCTGTCTCGGCCTCCCAAAGTGCTGGGATTACAGGCTTGAGCCACCGCGCCCGGCCGGAAATACGGAATATTGAGGGAGTAAGTTTTCAATATGGAATAGAATGTATGCAATGCCATATATTTTTTTGCAATGTAAAATGAGTTATTTCTGAAATATATTCATGCATTAGATACAATTGTGACAGTACAATAAAACTGAACTGTATGCATAAATTTGCAAAATAGAACTGTCAGAAGAATTGTTTCATCTTCTGAATACTATTCAAGATTAAAGATGACAACATGAAACATGGTTTGGGAATATCAAATCAGATTAAGTTTGGCCTTAACTGCCTTCATACAGAGTAAACTGTATCCTAACTTAATATGTAAACAAACTGTAACATGACAGTGTATTACCATAATAAGTAGCCAATTATCAGCCAATCATAGCAGCGGAGCTTTCATCCAATCACAGGCTGTAAAGTGCCAAAAGATGTCTGAATAAGATAAATGCTGAGCCAATCTGAATGAATCAGGACATTTCTCTATGTCACTTCTTTTTTTCTGTCTATAAACACTGCCTGATTAGGTTTCTGGGTACAGCTCTCCAATCCTTTACTGATTCAGCATGCTGTCCTATTTATAAATTATTTCTATATGCAAATAAACTCTACTAAATTTAATTTTCTAAAGTATTTCTTTTAACATGATCTTTTCGAAGTAGTTTTAATTTAGCAGTATAGAAATTTTCTGTATATCTTTTTTCTTTTCCTGGGTTATTGGCAAAATGAATTTTACTTATTTATGACAATGGCAACATTTTCTAACATTAGTTAATTTTACATTTGCTTATATAAAAAAATCTATATTGCATATAGATTTGTCATGAACAATTCTTTTCTTTTCTTTTCTTTTTTTTTTTTTTATTTTATTTAATTTTTTTTTGTTTTTTTTTTCCCCCCCCCCCCCCCCCGAGACGGAATCTTGCTCTGTCACCCAGGCTGGAGTGCAGTGGTGAGATCTGGGCTCACTGCAAGCTCGGCCTCCCAGGTTCACGCCATTCTCCTGCATCAGCCTCCAGAGTAGCTGGAACTATAGGCGCCTGACACCATGCCCAGCTATTTTTTATTAAGATTATTATGATTTTTTTTTTTTTGTATTTTTATTAGAGACAGGATTTCATCGTGTTAGCCAGGATGGTCTCCATCTCCCGACCTTGTGATCTGCCCACCTTGGCCTCCCAAAGTGCTGAGATTACAGGCATGAGCAACCGCGCCCAGCCCCATGCGTGGTATTTTAAATCTTCAGTTAGTAAATTAACCCTGGGACTCACAGTGTTCATTTTGTAAATTATTTTTTCTAAATAAAAATACATGCTTAGATTACTTTCAATAATAGATCATTTTGAGACCATAAAAAGCAATAATATTCTAAAGTTTAAAAGTTACACAGAATTGTTAAAATAACCACCCATGCCTCTAAATAATACATATTTGTGATATAATTATTTTATCTAAGGCAAATCTAACCGTATGTGACACATCTCTGAATTGCATTTTACCAATTTTGAGGGGTTTTTGCATTAATATCTTAGTAAGATAGCTTTTTTTTCTGACTACTTTTACCTAACTTTTTAAAAACATTTTGAGTAGTTCTTTTTTACAGTTCTCAAAGATAATCGTTTATTGTATTGCTTTTAAAATATTAAGTGACACACCTGATCTCTAATTTCTAACTATAATGCTTTTACACAAATTGATTTAAAATGTGATGTAATAAGTAGAAGCAAAGTTTAGGAAATATGAGTCAAGAGTGGAAAAATAAGGCATTACTTTTTCTACCCATACATATAGGATGGCAATGGATTTAATAAAATATTGTTTTCTGTGTTGTTCAAATTTTACCATCAATTAGTAGCATGAAGTTTTTTGAAATTTCTGAAATAGAACAGAAATAATGTTGCTGCTATAATATTCTTTGTTATTATTAAAGCTAATTTTGTTTGAAGTAGGAATTAGTGTCAATATGTTAATCTAAAACTCAATTTCTGTTATTTCTTCTGATAATTCTATTTTCATCTATAAACAATTGCCTCTTAACCATTGACTCTAATTTTAGTTCAATATATTAATCTTACTCATACTCTTTTAAAGCAGTGAGTGGTCTGATAATGGTTGTAATAAGCATTAGGATGATAATAGGTTTGCTATTACATGCAAATTCGAGTATTTTATAGATTTAAGATTATGATGATTCTCCTATGCTATGAATTTGATGCAGTTTTAGCACAAAATTAGGTAGGTTTTACCATATATTTATACATTTTAAGTAGAGATTCTTAAAAGAAAATTAAATTAAATAACAAAATAATTTACATAAGGAAAACATGCAGAATTCCCACAGTAAAAAGTAAGAAAACTAAAACAAAAATAAATATACGTTACTGAATATGTATATACATACACTTAAGTTGTCATCTTCAATGTAAATCAATTACTCTGTTTTAAACAATATCTCATTTATTCTTGGAACAATATGCAGTATACACATGCTACATTGTAGACTGTTTTTTCCTGTTAATGGGAGGTATACCACTAATTTTGTAATCACAGTTGTTTTTTGTTCAGTAATAACCGCCCAAATAAAGACAAATCAATTCTGATTTTTTTGTCCCCAATTAATTTGGAAGAAGATACTTTTCTGTTTAGAGAAAGTACAAGTTTTGGAGGTCTTTTGTCATCTTCTCTTTATCTTTTATAATGCAAATAAGTAACAGTGAAAATCAGAATGGTGCAGAAAAAAGAAATGAAAGGAGATATCAAATTCAAGAAATCCTTAAAATCCAGTTGTAAAACAGTCTTTTCTATAGCTAGGCTGTATAACTTATTCTAAATCAGGTGACTATCACCTATATCTTTCCAACAAACAATACTTCCTATGTTAATTCAAGTTAATAATTATGAAGTAATAGTTATGATTGACATATCAGTTATAGTTTGCTAAGTAATCCCAAATCATTGGTTGTCCTAAAACTTGAATATAAATTTATATTAAAATAATCATAAAACTCCTACCAATATACCACATAATTACTGCTTATCCTGATAGTTACTTGTGCTTAGCTGTGTACCTTTTTGCAGACACATTTATTTCCTTTGTTTGTTTGAGGCAGGGTCTGGCTGTGACACCCAGGCTGGAATACAGTGGCAGGGTCCATGGCTCACTGAAGCCTCCACCTCCCGGGCTCAAGCGATTCTGCTGCCACAGCCTTCCAAATAGCTAGGGCTAAAGGTGCACACCACCACACCTGGCTAACTTTTGTATTTTTTTTGTAGAGATGGAGGTCTCAACACACTGCCCAGGCTGGTTGAACTCATGGTCTTAAGCAATCTGTCCACCTTGGCTTCCCAAAGCACTGGGATTATAGGCATGAGCTACTGTGCCTGGCCTAACATTTATTTCTTTTATAATACATTACTTTAATTTTATTATAAGAAACCTACAAAATAATTTTAGAATATTAGGCTATTTTAAAGTGTCTCAAAGTTTTTGTCTTATGTAAACATTTATGAAAATGCATAGAGGCAAGAGAAAGAAATAAAGGGCAAACGGGAAGAGAGGAAGTCAAGCTAACCCTGTTAGCACACATGATTCTGTATCTAGATAACCCAGTAGTCTTGGCCTAAAAGCTCTTTAAAGCTCTGATAAACAACTTCAGCAAAGTTTCAGGATAAAAAGTCAATTTACAAAAATCACTAGCATTCCTATACACTAATAGCAGTCAAGCCAAAAGGCAAATTCTATCACAATACTATTCACAATTTCCACAAAAAGAATAAAATACCTAGGTATGCAGCTGATGACGGAGGTGAAAGATCTTTATAATGAGAATTATAAAACATGCTGAAAGAAATTATAGATGACATAAACAAATAAGAAAACATTCCATGCTCATGAATAGGAAGAATAAAAATCATTAAAATGACCAGACCACTCAAAGCAATTTATAGATTTAGTGCTATTCCTATCAGACTACCAATAACATTCTCACAGAACTAGAAAAAGAACTTTAAAAAATTTGTGTAAAACAAAAATCAGCCCAGATAGCCAAGGGAAACCTAAGCAAAAAGAACAAAGTTGGGGGTATCATGTTTCCTGACTTCAAAGGTAATACAGGGCTACACTGGCTAAAACAGCATAGTACTAGTACAAAAACAGGCACATAGATCAGTGGAACAGAATAGAGCCCAGAAATAAGGCCACACACTCATGACCAATTGATCTTTGACAAAGATCACAAAAACAAGCAATGGGGAAAGGACTCCTTATTCAATAAATGGTGCTGGCGTAACTGGCTGGCCGTATGCAGAAGACTGAAACTAGACCCCTTCCATATATATATGTGTGTGTGTATATGTCTGTGTGTATACATATATATATTTATATCTCCATCCAGCTGAGTTCCTTATATAGCCAACTGAAGATGGATGAGAGACTTAAATGTAAAACCCCAAACTATGAAAACCCTGGAAAACAACCTAGGCAATACCATTCTGGACATAGGAACTGGCAACGATTCCATGACAAAGATGCTAAAAGCAATGACAGCAAAAGCAAAATTGACAAATGGGATCTAATTAAACTTAAGAACAGAGCAAAATAAACTACCAACAGAGTAAACCGACAACATTCAAAATGGGGGAAAATTTTTTGCAAAATGCGTCTGACAAAAGTCTAATTAACATCCAGAATCTATAAAGATCTTAAACAAATTTACAATAAAAGAACCGAACCCCATTTAAAAGTGGGCAAAGGACATGAATGGATACTTTTCTAGTGAAAACATGCATGTGGTTAACAAGCATACAAAAAAAAGCTCGACATCACTGATCATTAGAGAAATGCAAATCAAAACAACAATGAGATACCATCTCGCACCAGTCAGAATGGCTATTATTAAAAAGTCAAAAAATAGCAGATGCTGGAGAGGTTGCAGAAAAAAAGGAGCACTTATACCCTGTTCCAGGAAGTATAAATTAATTCGGTCTTTGTGGAAAGCAGTGTTGCCACTCCTCAAAGAGCTAAAAATAGAACAGTCATTCAACCCAGCAATCCTATTACTGGGTGTATACCCAAAGGAATATAAATTGTTCTAACATAAAGACACATGCAAGTGTGCATATGTTCACTGCAGTGCTGTTCGCAGGAGGAAAGACATGAAACCAACCGGGCGCGGTGGCTCACGCCCCTAATCCCCGAACTTTGGGAGGCCGAGGTGGGCGGATCACGAGGTCAGGAGATGGAGACCATCCTGGCTAACACGGTGAAACCCCGTCTCTACTAAAAATACAAAAAATTAGCCGGGTGTGGTGGCGGGCGCCTGTAGTTCCAGCTACTCAGGAGGCTGAGGCAGGAGAATTGCGTGAACCCGGGAGGCGGAGCTTGCAGTGAGCTGAGATCGCGCCAGTGCTCTGCAGCCTGGGCGACAGAAGGAGACTCTGTCCCTAAAAATAAATAAAAAAAAAAAAAAGACATGAAATCAGCCTAAATGCCCATCAGTGGTAGACTCGATAGACAAAATATGGTACATATACACTCTGGAATACTACATAGCCATAAAACACAATGAGGTCATGTCCTTTGCAGGGACATGGATGAAGCTGGAGTTCATTATCCTAAGCAAACTAACACAAGAATAGAAAATCAATCATCACATGTTCTCACTTAGAAGTGGCTAAACTATTAGAACACATGGACACAAAGAGGGGAACAACACATATCAGGGTCTACTTGAAAGTGAAGAGTGGGAGGAGGGAGAGGATCAGGAAAAATAACTAGTTTAGTAACTGGGAGATGTAATAATCTGTACAACAAACTCCCATTATGTGAGTTTACCTATATAATGAATGTGCATATGTACCCTGAACCTAAAATAAAACTTAACCAAACCAAACAAAAATATAACAAACCAAAAAAGAAAATTCATGTAAAATTTTATTTTATTTATTTATTTATTTATTTTATTTATATTTATTTTATTTTATATTAAATAAATATAAATATATATTATGTATTTATATATTTATTTATAAATAAATATATTTATTATATTTATTTTTATATTTTATTATATAAAAACATATATATTTATAAATATAAATATAAATATATATATTTATAAATATAAATATATTTATTTATATATTTAATTTATATACAAATAAATAAATATATTTATTTATATATTTAATTTATATACAAATAAATAAATATATTTATTTATTTATTTTATATATATAAATAAATATTTATTTCATTGCACTCCTGCCTCTCAGCAATAGTGTGCATGCCCCTAAAGCAATAGAGTCTTTNAAAAAAAAAAAAAAAAAAAAAAAAAAAAAAAAAAAAATATATTTAATTTATATACAAATAAATAAATATATTTATTTATTTATTTTATATATATAAATAAATATTTATTTCATTGCACTCCTGCCTCTCAGCAATAGTGTGCATGCCCCTAAAGCAATAGAGTCTTTGTTTACCTGAGTCTCTGTTTTCTGCATGATGATGGGCAATTCAGCTTACAGAACTTTGGGTCATTGTTCATTACTCTGGTGGAGACACTTACGATTCTGCACATGTAATTCACTTCTATTCACTTTATTCTCCATTGCTGAAGCAGTGGCTCTATGGTTGTGACTTTTCTAGTTCTGGCTCTCACACTCCTACAGTGTAAGTGGGATCCAGTCTTGCCTCTCAGCAACAGTGTGTGCATGCCTTTCAGGGTTTGAAAATTATTATGCCAATTTCTCTAGCCCTCACAATTTCAGATGAGAAATTACCAGTCAGCTAAATAGATGTTCCCCCGTAAATGCTGTTTTTCTTCCATTGTTTTCAAAATTTCTACTTTTTCTTTAGTTTTCCAGAAGTGTAATTATGCTGTGTCTTTGGGTTTATGTTTTTTTTGTTTTTTGTTTGTTTGTTTGTTTTTTAGGTTTTGCTCTGCTCCTTGAATCTGTAAGTTTGTGTCTTTTGTCAAATTGAAGAGGTTTTTATGCATTATTTATTTGAATACTCTTTCAGGCTGACTTTCTTCTTTTCTTTGGTGATCTGATTATAAAAATATTAGAACTTTTGCTTTTGTCCACTGGTTTCTGGGACGTTTTTAATGTTTTTTTCAGTATATTTTCTCTCTGTTGTTCATATAGAATAAATTTGATTAATCTGTACTCCACTTAATCTATCCTCTGTCATCTCTATCTTACTATTTAATTTATTCCATTTTTAAATTTTATTTATTGTATTTTTCAGTTTCTTAATTTTCATATGGTTCATTTTTATCATTTTTACCTGTTGCTGAGATTTTGTCTTTTACATTTCAACAACATCTGTACTTGATTTTAGAAACTTGTTTGATGGTTGCTGTAAAATTCTTGTCAAATTTTTATGGAATCTGATTTATCTTGGAGTCAGCATTTGTTGATTATCTTTTCCCAGTTAAGTTGTATGTTTTTCTTATTTCTTGGTACTACAGATGAATTTAATGTTTCTTTTGACCTTTTATGTAGATATTGGGCAACTCTTTGTCTTATGTTTTACATCTCAGTCACATTGTTTAAATTACCACTAGCACTGGCCTAATTTTTGTGTGCTTTAGTTCCCAAACTAGCTTAATTTTGAGAACCTTTGCAGTTATTTTGTGCTGCTTGGATTATCCAAAGCCACTGAGATCCTACTGGTTCCTGCTGGTGCCATTTGAAGAAGGGAAACTACAACTATTTCTTTACCTACAACTATTTCTTTACCTACAGCTGTTAGGTATCTCCTGCTGAGGGAGGGTATACTCATGTTTCCAGAAACAAAGAGGCTTCCTTGGCATGGTGACTGGGATTTCTCATCCACCCCTTGTCTGTAAGATACACATGTGCAGAACATAGCTACTTGTGGCTGATATCTCTCATACCTCGCCACTGTGGTATCTCTGAATTGTGAAAGAGAGACTTGGGCCTGGTGGGAAAGGGTACTACTTCCTCAGGCTGCTTTTTTTCTAGCAAGATTGATCCCTTTCTGGTGGTTTATCACTCAACTGCTGTTTTTGGAGGAATGCCTGTTGAATCCAGCATTAGAATGCCTATTTTGGTCACTTTTTGCTTCTAGAGTGGTAGTAGGCAAACAGTGGTCTAAATTGCCTTCTTCCTTTGGGTATGAAGACATAGAAACCCTGCTGTGTGTTGTTCCTCCAGCTGTTGTATTCCAAAGCAATTCACTTACAATTTACTACTTTGCAGAGCTCTCCTTTGGATGTATCTTGCATTTTTTTTTTTCTCATTTTATAGTTGTATATATTTTGGAGGAGCAGGAAGAATCCAGTCTACAACTTTTTAGGACTACAAGTAATTTATATGTTTTTGAAATCAGCATCACTTTCACACATAAATTATTTCTACTCAATACCCTAACTGGATCTTCGTACTTAAGGTAGTGCCTAGATTAATAAATGCTTTGTTTGAATACAGAAGAAGTAGTAGTTAGAATCTAGTCAATTCTGTACATGTGGCATCCTACAATGAATCTTTCATAAACAGGAGGGCTTACTTCCTAAATTTCACCAGTAATTTGAAGTAAGAGTGAATTTACAAAGATGTGTTTTTGCACTTGTTTTGAACTACTGCTAAAACATTTTTTTGCCCAGTTATCTTATGTTAATGATAAATTATGTTTTTTAAAAAATGTGGTTTTTAAAAAATATTTTCCAATGATCTTTTAAATGATACAACTAGTTCAACCTATGCTGATTCCTTTGAGTCAACTCTAACCTGATTACTTCTTAATTTCAAACTTAGGACAAGTCCTTCCTTATACTTAGAAAACTCTATCTCTGTACCTACCAATTTTAACTTGAAATGTCCTTTCTCCTTGAATTTCCAGGTGAGCTATGACCATCACAGAAAACTAACCACTCCTTCTAAAGTACCTTCCTACATTGCACTCTGGCACAAACCATTATATATTTAGTTTCCTAATTTAAAATTATTATTTTTGTCTATATGTCACTCTTGTTTACTAATAGCATTTAAATACCATTAAGAATATAAGATTTTCTTATTTACCTATGCATTCCTGCTAATTTGAAGAGTGCCTAGCATACAGTAAATACTTAAGTATTTATACTTAAGTATAATATAAATAATAATATATAAAATATCAAATTATAAATAATAATAATAATACACTAAGTAAATTTAAGTGAACAATTAAATAAGCCGTCAATTCCATTTTTTTTTAAACCAACTTATTTTACTACTGGCAAGTTAACTTTTTCAAGATTCTATATAGCCTCTGACCCAAAATCAGAATACAATGTATAATGAATACATTATATCCTAGTGCAACTTATGTAACTTCAAAAATATTATGTGAGTATTCCACATTTTAGGGCATCTTCTGTAGGCACGTATACATGGTTGGGTCTATATAAACATGTCTGATCAACAGCTTTGGCAAATTGTATTTTACTGGGTCATCATTCGTAAAAAAATGTGAACAAGGATTTTTCCAAACAAATGCAATCACTTGAACTTTAAGAAACTTTTGTTTTTTATTATGAAAATCTCTGAGTGGACCAACCAGCTTAGATATGACAGCGATCAACAGGGAATATAACTTCTTTTCCTTTTCTCCGCCATTCTTAACATATGCTTTATATTTTGCTTCAGAATGCCTCTTCTCATTTCTACCAACATATTAATATTTTCTCTATTTTATGTTTTATTACATATTTAGATAGTAATCTAGACTTGCTGCAATGCATTTATTTGGAAATTGAAAATTTCATTAGAATCTAATAACTTCCTTCTAAAAAAGGGAGATGAGAAACAAAGTTCGGAGTGTGTGAGGGACTGTATCAGTTTTCCATCTCTTGCAAGATATAGCTAAGAACCTTGCATATTTAGATGCTCAAGTTGTTTTAGTCTCAAATATTTATTTATTTTTATTCATATGATAGTTAACTTTGTCTTTTAATAACATGTTTAACTCAAAGATTTATTATAAAGTACCTAAAATTTCATTCAGAGACAAATCAACTCAAATCAGCGGATGTTTATGCATTTTCCCCAAAATACTAAGTAAAGAGATCAGAGGGATGATGAACCTTTCCCTAATCTAACATAAAAAATGATTATTATTCATACAGTATTCTTACATTCACACAATACATAGTTTACATCTTAAAAGGCTAATTGACCTGAAACTGTTGGATGCTTTAACTGATGAAACAATTGACTCTAAAATTTAGCAAAACATGCTATGATCCATGTAATCAGTACATACATTAGCAAATTATAGTATCTTAATGTCCTAAATAATATTAACTTAAAATTTTGAATTTCACAGTGTACTTTCTCGTATTAGTTCATTTGCAGCTAGTAAAAATATAGTGTCTTAAATAGGGCAACTGCTGTTTTCATCCTTTAACAGATAAATTCTATAATTGATATTTGAACCAATATTTTCTTAGAGGATATGCTATAATCCTTTCATTAGGCTGTCTGTGTGGAAGAATACTGAAGCAGTTCAAAAAAAAAGGAGATCACGAAAGATGATCTCATAGGAGCAAAAAGAGAACTCTAATAGTCAGCAAAATTAAGAGGTCAAGACAAAGAAATGGTTACTCTGTCAACAGAATACAGGCACTCAATCATTATATCAGCCTTTGGTGCATGATTAAATTTTCCAATGAGAGTTTTTAGTCCCCTTACCAATTATACTCTGTTGGAGGAGGATAAGAATAAAATAAAATTATCCACTAGGAACTAGGATCAAAAGAAAATGTAATATTAAATGTGAACTTTGACTTGTAGCAATATTTCTTTTCACTAAGGAAATAACAGCACCCGGGTCTGTGACCTAATAATGCATCCTTGGATCTGACCATTACTAACTACAGAGATTTGGCACATCAAATCTCTGTGACAGGAAGACAATAAGTCAAACACTGGTATTGCAGTGACTGCTCACACATCTGCTATTAGAACAAACTGAAGCCAAAACAATAAAATCTCTTTTCCAAATCTGGTTTCCATTAACCTTCACATATTAGCTTGTTTTATCAATCTTCTTGTATGTAGCTGATGTCACGTAATCCTCTCCCTGCCCCCCATTCCTTGCTCACTACATATATCAGATCATCTCAGAGAACAAAGTTTGGGAATATAGTTAAGTATGTGTATATAGCTATATGTATATAGTATATGCATGTGTGTGTGTGTGTATATATACACACACAGCTATATACCTCCAATATTCATATATTCCTATATATATACACATATATATATGTCTTTTGTGTATGGTTATAAACGTATCACCTGTATGTACCCACAACTCACATATACACATGTGAACATAAAATATCAATAAATCTAGTTACAATCCACTACTGTTAGAGGAAGTAGTTTAGACAGATATGAGCAGGGCAGGAGTGCCACCAGAAATGGCAGGCACTCATGGGGTGATGGTCAGCCAATCATAAAACTGTTCCTCTGAGATAATAAGAGAGGGTGCCAGAAATGTCAGGTGCTCATTGGGTACTGGTCAGGTGATCATACTACTCTCACTCTGAAATTGTAAGTGGCCACAGCTGCACCAAGAGGAAGAGGTGTTTCCCAGCAGTTAGGAACAATTAGGAGCCAGTCAATCCCAATTCCCTGATAAGGTCTTAAACATAAGCAATAAGGGACAAAATGGCAGAGTTTGACTGGTATATGACTTTCCCCTGGGGGCTCTCGACCAGTAAGGGAAAATCACCCAGGTGAGCATGCACACAACTTCAGCAGAGGTTGTGCATGCCCCAGCTCAGCCCATGTGGCAATTGAGCAACAGCCCACCACAGGAGGGAGATCAAGAGAGGAAAAGAGAAAACACCATTTTACTCTCTACTGCTATGAGGTCAACCTTTTAGATTCCACATATGAGTGAGATCATCTGTTATTTGTCTCTCTCTCCCTGACTTATTTCATTTAACATAATGTTCTCCACCTTTTTCCATGTTGTCACAAATGATAGAGTTTCATTTATCTGTTGCTAAATAACATTCCATTTTGTATACAAACACCTTTTCTTTATCTGTTCTTCCACTGATGGACACTTAGGTTGAGAACATATCTTCGCTATTGTGAATAATGCTGCAATAAACATGAGAGTGTGGATATCTTCTGGACATAATGGCTTCATTTTCTTTGGATTTATACCTAGCAGTGGAATTGCTGGATCATATGGTGGTTCAATTTTTAATTTTTTGAGAAATCTTCATACTGTTTTTTATAATGGCTCTACTAATTTATATGTTACTACCAATAGTGTGCACATTTTTTGCCACTTTCTTGCCAATATTTTTTATCTTTTGCCTTTTTGGTAATAGCCATTATAACATGTATGAAGTGATCTGGATTTTCCTGATGGCTTTAACTTGATGATGATTTTTGACTTGACCTGATGATTGGTGATGTTGAGCATTTTTTCGTATATCTGTTCATCATTTGTCTGACTTCTTTTAAAAAATATGTCTATTCAAGTCCTTGGACCATTTTAAAATTGGGTTATCTGTGTTCTTGCTCTTGAATTCCTTATATGTCTTCATATTATCCTCTATTCCCCTTTCAGATGTACAATCTTTCAATATTTCTTCCCATTCTTTAGGCTGTCTCACTCTGTTTTTTGTTTCCTTTGTTGTGCAGAAGCTTTTTAGTTTGATGTAATTCCATTTGTGTATTTTTGCTTTGTTGCCTGGCTTTGGAGTCATATCTAATAAGTGATTGCCAAAACCAATGTCGTGGAGCTTTTTCTCTAGTTTCTGGTTATTTCACAGTTCAGTGTCTTCCATTTAAGTCTTTACATATTTTGGAAATAGTTCTTTATCAAGTATGTCATTTGCAAATGTTTTCTCCCAGACTGTGGCTTGCCCTCTCAATTTGCCCATGTATTTTGAACAGTACATTGGGAGAAACTGCAAGGAGTAAAGAGACAGCTTCATAATAATAGGTTTGATGAAATGGTGAGAAAATGTTACTATTTTAAATAAACTATGTTTTTCATTTGGGAGTTTAATAGTAATTATTTCCTGATAGTTTTCAATAGAGTCTATGCACTAGAGGAAAGATTTGAAGCTTTACTAAGTGTGAAAAGTGAAAGTAATGAGAGGAACTACAGATTTTCTTTTCTTTTCTTTTTTTTGAGACAGAGTCTCGCCATGTTGCCAGGCTGGAGTGGAGTGGAGCAGTCTTGGTTCACTGCAACCTCCGCCTCCTGGATTCAAGCAATTCTCCTGCCTCAACCTCCCGAGTAGCTGGGATTACAGGCATGCACCACCATGCCCAGCTAATTTTTGTATTTTTAGAAGAGATGGGATTTCACCATGTTAGCCAGGCTGGTCTTGAACTCCTGACCTCGTGATCCGCCCACCTTGGCCTCCCAAAGTGCTGGGATTACAGGCGTGAGCCACCGGGCTGGCCAGATTTTCTATTCAAGAATTAGCTGTGTCAGGAAAGAAAGAAAAGAAAGAAATAAAAATGAGAAAAATAAGATAATTTAAAATGTTAGCAGAGAGAGAGTCCAATACCAGAAAAAGATTTGAATTACAAGAAGTTTTGAAGGAGTCAGGTAAAATGTTCAGTAAATGATGTGGGGCAACCAGAAATATTTGAAAAACAAGTGCTGGGTACTTACCTCATGATTTGTATTTTAAAATGACATGTATCAGACATAAAAACTTAAACTCCTAAATTATGTTACTACAAAACTTTTGTGACTACATCTGTAAATTCAACTCTCTGTATATAAAATATCAAAATTAGGAAAATTTTTCAAAGTCTGATTCCTATTCAGAAGCCTTAAATGACCACTGATTTTATTCTGTAAGATTTCAAAATAAAATTCTGCACAAAAATAAGAGAACTAACAGATGCAAAATCATATCAACGTTTGTGAAGGAAGATTCAACATTCTAAAAATGGCTATCTATAATGCATAAGTTTAATATGATTCTAACAAAATATTGATACTTCTTATTTTCAAAAAGGCTACATGATACTGGAGTTATTTAAAAAATAGTAACAAAAATGTGTAAAATAGGTGCAGGGATAGGAAGTAGCAAAACGTGATTAGAAAAAATACATAAATTAAGTAAACAAGCTTTAATTACTAAAAGTTATGTTTGCTGCATACGTGGATTAAACAATAAATAATGAAATTGAATAAGAAGTTATCCAAGCAGACCCAAATAATCAGATAATTTAGTGTAGCACAAATGTACTAATGTAAACCATTTTGAAATTGTAGTGCTTAGACATGTTATTGAGAAAACTGGATGGCACTGATTGAAAAATATTTAGTTGGATTGTTTCTTCTTGATGTAAATTAAGAAAAAATCCATGTGGATCAATATTAAATCATAAATAAACCAAAATAACTTTAGAGTAGAAGAGTGAAGTTTTCTATTTTTAATCTAACGTGGGGAAGACAGATCTGTCACTCAGAATCCAGGAGCCATGAAGGAAAAAGTTAACAAGAACGGTCAACACAGAAACAAACACTTCCTAAACTTTTTCAGAGGGTGTCAGAAAAGGAAGAAAGTGGTGCAATTCTGAAGACAAAACGATTAATTGAGAAAAAAAAAAAAAGCTTTCAATTCATTTTTCAAAAAAAAGTTAATTCCTCAATATATAAAGTTCCTGAAAGTCAATAAAGGAAAAAATAAATAAGATAATGGAAAAGTCTATTGATATGAACATGATTGAAAGAATAGTACATTTATATGCAACTTAGTTATGTGAAAAGATGCTCAACTTTACTCATAAAAGAAAATCTCAAGTAAAACTACACAGATAATTCAAGTTATATATTGTGTATATGATTAAGTATTTGTATTAGACTGTCACAAACAAAAATCTTTAAAATCTGGATTAAGTAAAAGCAAGCAAACAGAAAAGGCCAGCTATTTGAACATATGAAAAAGCAGTCAAGTCATTGTGGATTTGATGGTACAACATCCTAGAAAGAGGAAACTTTAGTGAGATGAGCCCAGCTCTTCCCAGTGGGATTCCTTCTTTGGGGGCATTTGTCAATTTGCAGCTCTGAGTTGCTAGAAGAAAGCAGCAACTTAGTGTTCTCTGCAGTCTCATAAATCTGAATTGACAGAAATTGGACTTCTTTTTTACTTATTTTTAACCAGATTTAAGAAAATTCTATATTTCTACTAAATAGTTACTCTGAAGTTCATGTCATATTACACCTGTTTTAAAACTAGTTTGGGTCTCCTGGTTGATATGTAAAATGAGATTTCTTTTTTTTTTTTTTTTTTTGCTGGTAAGAGAATGTATTCATATGACGTAACTTGAGTAATTAGCCTCCCTGCCTAGGTTCAGAACCCTCAGATTATTTCAAAGCAATCTCCGGAGTACTTAATATAGAAACTACTAAGCAGTACAGTGGAAAATGACATGTCCATGTACGCTTATTCTAAAAGTAATCAGAGCATCATATGGTAGCTGGTTCTAGATGTTCTGTCCTCTTTTGAAGAGTTCCAGGTATTTCCAATAATATGGAACTCATAGTTGTTCATGCCATTCAATCCTCACATCTTCGTTGCTAAATTCTTAGCAGGCAAATGCCTCAGGCAAGTTGTGACTATAGCACTAGGTTTTTTACTGAATAGAGATCAGCAAACTCTCCAAGTTTTGTTTAGATTATGTCTTTTTTTTGTTGTTGTTCATTTAATTATTCTCAGGCTAGTCCTGATTGCTGTCAACGAAATGAAATAAGTACCAAGCTAGCATAAATACAGATAATGGTAATCCTAGGCATAATTTAGAATCTTTAAACTTCCTGGCCTAAGGAAAAAAATAAACTGGCTCTGTCTTGGTATAATACATTTTTTACTGGAGAAATTTAAAATTTCAGTACAATGTTACAGTCTGAACAAGCTGAGCTTTTTTCCCTACTTATCCCCTATTTTCTAATATCCCTAAAATACATCTGGGTTAATTTCTGATTTCCACCTTCTGATACAAACATTAATAGGAGGTCATCAACAAACTGTAGTAGTCTCAATTCATGCAGCCTTTATGACTCCCTGCATACCTGAATGCAGTTCTGTAATGACCTGTCTCTTTTAGTAGAAATGATAAAATATGCACTACTAATATCAGAGAGTGTGAGGAAATTTGCCCAAGACTCCACCTTTAGTAACACCTCAAGGTCACCACAGGGATAATAGGAGTTGAGGCATTTAGCTCTCAAAAATCATTTCAAGCCTCCCAACCACATTTATCTTTTAAACAAGCCAGATTGGAGCATCACAGGGTTCATATATAGGGTTTATAAATTCTTGTTCTGCCAAGACTCTAAGGTTCCTGTTCACAGCTGTTACTGCTATGTGGGGTAGACACCACAGGTTGCAGTTTTAGTGAAGGACCTCCTAGCTGCAACTCTGTCTAATTTGGGAGCCAACCCACAGTCTAAGTTATCTTGTCTTCAAACATCTATAACCTTCTATTAATCAATAAATTCTCTTGGATTCTCAGATATTTAATAAATCTGCCATATATGTTTTGAGTACTAACTGACATCTATCAGTTGCTATTAATACTGATCAATTAGTTCCATCTAAAATAGCCTCACATCAGTTAGAATTTCAATAGCTATTCAAAGGATCCCACCCTTCCAGTCATTTGCTTTCTTCCCCCATCTTACATTAAAATCAACCTTTGGTAACTGTATACGTTTGAGTATTTGCTGTAATTTATTAATTTTTATTACTTCAATGTTTTTTTATTCAGAGCTATGAGATATTTACTCATGCTAACTTACTTTCTGATATCAATAATGGAACCAAGAATCCTGATGGTCCTGGACCACACACTGGTTGCCGTGGCACTGACACTAAAGGCATCTCTGATTGTTCTTACTCATTGTAATTGTAAACCATGAAGGTTGCCATGACGGATTTGTTCTCCTAACCAAGCTTGTCTGCTATTTTAACATGTGTCTTAAGTGCTTGTATAGCTATATAGCCCCTGTTTCCCGCCTACCCCCCCCCCCCCCCCACCACCGCACCAACCAAAGATGGAGTATCTCCTCTTGATAGCAGGCAATTCTGCTGAAAATAAAATAAAAAATAAAAATAAATAAATAAAGTGATCATTCTTTTTTCAAAATACATGGCCTTTCTTTTGGGCAAAAATTATGGCCTTTCATTTTGTAAAAATAGTATCTGACCTAATTTAGCCATGACTAATTGGCTTCACTTTCTTATGCTTCTAAGCTATTGTCAATATTTTTCCATCTAGCTTCCTGGTGTTTGCCTTTGTTTTATCTTTATGATGCTCAAGTCTATATATCTGTTTATTTTCCAGATATTTGAACATCTATTTCTCTTAATTTCTCTAAATTATCAGACAAATACCTTTTTAAAAATAATGTGCTCTTGCAAATTTATCCAATATATTAGAGTATTAATGAGATAGCTCAAAGAGCATCTCTATGTTGTTTATCATCGTGGTCTCAATGTTTTCATTTAATTTAATTGAAGAACATGTTATGAAATATATTGGACTTCATCACTGGTCATAATGCATGATGGAAAAAAATGGGTAAAATTTCAGCCGTGGGCATAGTATAGCTTTGGAATTCTTTTAATTAATATACCAAGTTAACCCTTTTTGGGGCCTTTTATGTATCAAAGTATACTCTGCTCACCAGCAGAAACAGGAAGAAAGATAAAAGAGAAATTGACCACATTAGGGGTATGGATTTAAGAAGTTAGTCAGTGGTAGTCCCAATCCTGATCCAAGTTTGGCTCAATGATTAGTTTCCACAGCCGCAGAGAAGAAAACAACAGAGAGTGTGAGAAGTAATGTTTACCTTCTCTTTCCTTTTGGCTAGGAATAGATCTCTACTAAAGACAAATTCCTTGTGTTTTCTTATTTTCTTACTTTCATCCTCCACAAAAACATTTTTTTTTCTATTATAAAGACATGTGCACATATATGTTCAATGCAGCACTATTCATAATAGCAAAGATATGGAATAAACCTAAATGCCCATCAATGATAAACTGGATAAAGAAAATATGGTACATACATACCACGAAATACTATGCAGCCATAAAAAATAAAAAAGATCATTTGATTTGCAGGGACATGGATGGAGATGGAGCCCATTATCTCAGCAAATTAACACAGGAACAGAAAACTAAGTACTGCATGTTCTCTCTTATAAGTGGGAGCAAATAGATGAGAACACATGGACACATAGAGGGGAACAGCACATACTGAGGTCCATTGGATGGTGGAGGGTGAGAGGAGAGACAGAATTGGGAAAAATAACTAATGGGTACTGGGCTTAATACCTGGACTATAAAATAATTTGTACAACAAATCCCCATAACATAAGTTTATCTATGTAGCAAACCTGCACATGTAACCCTGAACTTAAAATAAAAGTTTAAAAGAAAAGAATGAATGAATTTTCTGCTTAGCATGTGACTCACATAACATATTAGGTAGACCTAATATGTTAACTGTTTATGAACACAATCTTGGCCGAAAATGACCAATATATCCTATCACTTCATCTTTAAGTGCTGCAATGTGATAAAAGGGGATGTAGAGACTTCCAGTTAATTGTACAGAACTGAATATGCACTCAATTCCTGTTATCCCTGTGATAGTCTCATAGTCAGAGTAACTGGATAACGTGGAGGTTTGACAAGACTTATTCTTCTCTCTTTTGACTTGTTTCAGTGTGAAACACGTTTCCTGAGTAGGTGTTTTGACTCTTCTCCTGAGTAGGCATTTTGACTCTTCTGTCACAAACTTCCCATAGGATACCTGACCCAGGATCCAGGGTATGTGGAAATGGAAGAGAAGGGATGGTTAGGAGGATGGTAGGAAACTAGCAAGCCAATTGGCCCATATGTCGGACCATTATTTTTGCAGTATTATTAACAGTAAAGTGCTCTCATTTAAATTCTAGTAATCTAAGAAGTACATTATCAATAGACTTTTATAATTTTATATCCATGTCTTAAAATTATTATATTACTAATATACTATTAATAGTGTCAACTGGAGTTCTAGTTTAGATATTACTGTAAGGCTATATTACCATGTAATGCTTAGCTTATTGTACCTCTCCTACATGTGATGTGTCCATGCAAGTACCTGACATTTCTACAATTTTCAGGAAGAACATTTTGCTTTTAGTGCATAGCCAGTGCTGCTGCCTTAAGGTGACCATGTAAATATAATTTAATTGTTTTCAATTTTAATTCTTGTATATTGTTTAAGTATATAGTAATGGCTATTTTCATGAGCAACCATTTGCCCCTTAAACTTTGGTATAATTAGATGTTAAGTCTTTGGTGTCAATTCAAATATGATTCATACTCCTTTGCAAGGGATATTTATTCTTATATAATGCTTGTACATTGACTTCTCATTGATTAGTGTGGAGGGAAGGGGAAGCAGGAGGGAGGATGCTGAAAAGTGAATTGGCAGTGGATAAAATGAATGTAGCGTCTAAATGGATCACTGTCAAGTGACCCTGAAAAATACAGACCTCAATCAAATATCCAGACAGAAAAAAAGTCACTCAGCTACGTTTTCTTCTCTGAAAATTACAAACCTTGTAGTCACTTACAATCAAGTGGATTTCAGCTCATAATTTATAACATATGTGAGAGTCTGTGTGTGAACTATGTTATTTCAATTCTTTTATAAACTTCTTTATTCTTCTATGGCCTTACTGACTTTCAGCTTTTAAACATTATTTAGATTCAACTTGTAATTTCCGTTTATAATTTCATACATTACTATTCTCTTTATGTTTTCCTAGCACCGACATGGATTTGCCTTAAATGCAGTTCATATTCAATATGGCATAATGTTCTATTCTTAATGCGAAGCGGCACAAAACAATACAGTTCCCCTTATCTTCAATACTAATATACCATGATATTGTAGGATTACTCCATAAAGACTGTGTGTTAAGGAAGACAATGCATTTTTTCTTTTCTTGTCTATGAAGGACTAAAAACCATTTCTATATTATTAAATAGTCAAATATGTCAAGAATACAAAAATTTCATTAAAACATTATATCTAAGTTTATTAATAGCATATATGTATGTAATTTTTGCCCTTTTGTCAAAAGCATTCATTCATGAAAAAAGTAATAGCATTCAGGGGATATTTTAGTGAAGGAGGCCATTTTGAGGCTGGTATAAAAGTTTAGTTTCTATTAGTGGGTTTCAGCATTAACCACACTTTATAAAATGAGCAATGGTTGAAGGATTTCTTGATAATATCACAGGAACTCATTCCCATAGCAATGCATTCCCCAACCTGCAGAGACTTACCATGGTATACTGGTTAAATTCTAATTCGAATAATTAAATTCTGCCTGCATATCTGACTTCTTACAGTTTCTAGCCTTTTTTGCAATCTTCTGTTATTTCCTGTTTTGAATTGATGACTGCTGTGCCCTGTGGAACAGAGGCTGAATAATGGGACAGGAAATCATTCACTCTGCTTCTGTTACAGTTGTGGTCTCTAGCTCTATTTTTCATTTCATTGTAATATTTGTGAAATAGAATCACTTTTCCTTGTTTCTGGTCTGCTAGGAAAAATAAATTCCATGAGAAACCTGTACACATTCGATTTCTATTAAAATATGCGTTTAACTGAAAGTTAAAATATAGCTTTACTTTACAAAATATGTTATACAGATAATACAGTGTATTTTTAAAGATGTTAGGTGAACTTGCAAAATTGATATTTTTCAAAATATATCTGTGGTATTAACTTCAAGTAGCAGCCTGTTTTTCATAATTTGGATGCACACCATTCAGATGCCCTGTATAAAGCTCTATCTATAATGTGCACTTAGTAAATAATATGTACTCTATGTCTTAATGGAAATCCAGAAAGATCATGTGATTAATCTTTGGGGCAGATGTCCATGTCTTTTCTAGACAAATTTCAGTGGGTCTAGTGGCAGCTCAGTTTCTTCTTCAAACATTTTTCAGAGAAGAAAGCAGTATTTTATTCATATTGATTGCCATATACCTTACCTGACCTCTGCCCTGACTTCCTAGGTCCAGAAATTATTTAAGTCCCACTCTGATGAGGTCTAAATTCACATGGGGTATGTAGGGTAATAATACAAACTCTGCTTTTCCTTTCTACACCTTGGAAAACTTTTGCATCTTATTCCAAAAGAAAAAATTATTACTTGTTGTACTAAAGGTTGTTACTTATTATTACTTGTTGTACTAAAAATTATTACTTTTTGTAGTAAAAGTACTTTATAAATAAAGATGAAGATCCAATGGGTTTAGAGGAAAGTAACATTAACAAAGAAAATATATGAACTTCTTCAGTGTTTAGTATTTCACTATAAAAATAACTTCTGTGTATAATATTAAAAATGAGTACTTTGAAGTAAAGTATTAATTTATCCATGTTAAAGAACTAGAGGTATAAAATTCACTTAGAATTCAGTATATTTCCTATGTCCTCTTTATTGAATATATATGTATGCTAATATACAATTCAATAGCATCAATTATAACATAATATTCCTATTCTTTATTTGAAAAAACATATTCTCATGTTTCATCTTATATTAATCAGCCCAAGTTAAAAAATAAAAGTTGTAGATATTTCTTATCTTCAAATTTGAAAATGTTAAACAAAATATAATTTTCGTTCAAATGAAAATATATCTGTGTTATTGTAGAGAAAAATGTAAATATGCGTGTGTGGATATGTGCTTTCTCTCTTTATTTCATTTGAGGGGATGGAAGTATACATCCAAATTTTAGCCTCCAGGGAAACATGAAGACTCTCCTGTCTCACTTAGAAGAAATTCTAGTGTGAGTCAAGGAAAAAATTAGTGTTGTTAAGGAGAGAATGGTTTCATTATGTGAGTAAAAGTTTTTCATGTTTTATTTTGTTTTATTTAAGTAGTGACTGGATGACAGTGTATACTTTCTTCTTGCTTCTTTTTTCCCTTCAATATATTTAATAAAATAAGTTGAGTCTGCAGACATTACCCAGTTAAGCAGCTTCTTTGCCTTAATAAAATCAACCAAAGGTCAGAATAGGATCCACAGGAAAAGGTATACATCACTGACTTTAGTTTACACCTTTAAGTAAAGGATACAAGGACATCATCAAGAGTCACATCCAATTCTGTGCAATTGATCAGCACAAAAATAAACAAACAAACGAAAACAACCCAAAACAAAACAAAAGACTGTTGTTTCTTGTATTCCTGGAATATAGATCTTTCAAAAGAAAACCTCTAGTTTCAGCATTGCACTGAAAATCCTTCATTTCTTCCTTCTCTAATGTGCTTCCTTTCTTTATGAAAAACAGACCTATATCATTTTCTTTCTCTCTGGAGAATACCTTTTGACACATTGCAAACTGTATTTACTGCCAGCAAATGCCTTCAGATTTTGTCTGTAAAAGACTTTAATTCTTCTTCAATGCTAAGGGTAATGTAACTTGATACGAAATTCTTGATTGCTTGGTTTTTCTTCAGACACTTTAAATATTTCACTGCACTGTATTCTTGCTTGTATGGTTTCTGAAAGAAGTTTAATGTAATTCTTAGCTTCTCTAAAGGTAAGGTTTCACATGACCCCAACCCAAAACCCCTGGCTTCCCTCAAGATTTTCTCTGTCCTTTGTTTTGTAATAAATAAATATGATGTGACTAGGCAAACATTTTTTTTTGAGGTTTTTCATACTTGGTATTCTCTGAAATTCCTAAATCTGTGGTTTTGAGTGTGTCATTAATTTTGAAAATTTCTCAACAATTAATATTTCAAATAATTCAATATTTGTCTTGCTCATTTGTCTATTTCTGATTCATCTGATACTTCCAATGCATGTTATATGTTCTATCAATATCCAACAATTCTTGACTATTTGGCTCAGTTGCTTTGTTCGTTATTTTTTTCTCTCTGCATTTCAGTACAGATTTCTATCAATATATCTTTAAGCCGACTGATTCTTTCCTTGGCCATGTCTAATTTACAGGTGAGTTATCAAAGGAATTATTTATTTCTGTGCAATTCTTTTTTAATTTCTAGCATTTTATTATATTTTTTACTTTTATTTTTGAGACAAAGTCTTGCTCTGTCATCCAGGTTGGAGTGCAGTGTCACAATCTTGGCTCACTGCAACCTTTGCCTCCCTGGTTCAAGTGATTCCCATGCCTCAGCCTCGCAAGTAGCTGAGACTACAGGCCCGTCACCACACCCAGCTAATTTTTGTGTTTTTTGGGTTTTTTTTTTTTTGGTTTTTTTTTGACGGCATCTCACTCTGTCACCCAGGCTGGAGTGCAGTGGCGAGATCTCGGCTCACTGCAGCCTCCGCATCCAGGGTTAAAGCGATACTCCTGCCTCAGCCTCCCCAGTAGCTGCGACTACAGGCGCCCGCCACCACGCCTAATTTTTTTGTTATTTTTAGTAGAGATGGGGTTTCACCGTGTTAGCCAGGATGGTCTTGATATCCTGACCTCGTGATCCACCCGCCTGGGCCTCCCAAACTGGTGGGATTACAGGCGTGAGCCACCGCGCCTGGCTGCCTGTTTTCTTATATATAAAATTTGGATAACCAAGTCTGACTCACAGTATTGTAGTGATATGAAAATATTGATAATATTTACATTTTAATAAAAGTTATATATTTTTAAGTAATTTAACGCATTAAATTATTTCAGTACATGAATATAGTATTTATCAATACCAATAGTTCTACTTAAAGATCGCATTGATTTTATGTATTTTGTCTGAATTCCTGTTGTATAATAATAAAAGCCTTGATAGTTAGGTTTATTACTTTCCTTTTGTCACCTGAATATTTATTTTATAAACATACATGACTTGCTAAATATTAGCCCATCAGTAAGTGGAGGACATGAAATAATTTTGCTTCTCAAAGAAGGGATCTCATGGATATTCCACTAAGAGATAATTTTGCAGGAATGAGCCATATTTATTTATTGTTTTGAAATAATATTTGAAGCTCTATTAGATGATTATGGGGTTTCATACTTTTTTCCTCTTACATAGAGTCACATTTTCCCAGTAAACATGAAACAAATCCAGTATTTTATTGCAAAGAAATTTGTTTTTCATTTTGACAGCTTTGGGACATCTCTGATTTAATGAAAGCTCTTGTTTACCATTTCTCCCTGCAGCACACATCTGTTGATTCTAGTTCTTTCATCTAGAGATACTGAAAAAAAAAAAGAAAAGAAAAGAAAAGCCGTTTATTAATTCTACAAAAATTGTTGAAGTGTCTCTTATGGTCTTCAAATAGTTACTGCTGCTTTCTGCAGGCACATTTCTTGAACTAAAGGATAAAACAGTATTACCAAGATTCACGAATGGTCCTAAAAAATATTGGTGATTCTGAGACAGAAGGCATACTTGTGACAAAAGAAAAGTCCTTAAGAAATAAAATTAAGACCAAACAGAAAAAAGGCTAGTGATATATTATTTAAATAGTGGCTAGTTTTTTTTCTAAGTTCTTAGAGAAGAAACACTGAAAATTGGTCACATAAGTAGAACACCAATATAACCTCCTGAGATTTTATTGCATATATCAAATGATAACATGAGAACACCTCTAAAAAACATTGAGAAGATTATCTGTTATATAGGAAATATTTTAAATACTTTTACTTGTATTATGTATCTATGCATAGTTGAGTTTTATGGTAAAATGCATCTAGTTCTTGTACTATCATATGGGTGCAGTGTTTCTCAATAATCCTTTCATCACAACACCACCCTCAGTTTTAGAACTTTTCTAATTATTTTTATGTAAGTATTAACATTAACTCAATTATACCAGACTGGGTCCATCATCACATCTGTTTCTAGAATTAGGGGGGAAAAAAGAGGGCCCTTTGGTAGAATACTACTTTCAGAAGATTCTATCTGAATATAGGAAATAAAACTAGACCAATGTAAAAAGAATAGCTTACGGTTATTACAGAAAATTTGAATTTATTTCCCTATAAATAGGATAAGTGAATATTATTAACAAAGTAGTTACTATAGTTAAAAACCATACAAATATATATTTATATATTATTCACTCTAATGCTTTTATTTTTTACATATACTCAGATAGTTAAAAAAAAAAAATCTGTGCCTATGTCTTTACAGTTAAAAAATACTCATCAATATTTCTCTTTCCAAAGTATGTATAAACAAATAAACCTGACTTTTTTTTTTTTTCCCTAAGAAAAAGATATTTACATAGCCTAACTCTTAGGAGAATAGAGTTATATTATAAATAAAAAATTTAATTCCGAGTCTGAAAAATCAATAGCTAATTTTTTCCTGCTACATATCTGTTCCCTTAGGTCATGAAAGCATTTCTATTTTCCTTTCTAAGCAGGCAAATCAGATAGATATTTTAGTGTTAGACAGATTTTTATAAAAACGCTTTCTGTGAACTTTATAATATATGACTTTGGGGGAAGTGCAGATTAACATGTATATATTTATACATTTAACAAAGCATCACACAGTCAAAATAAATTTAAAATAAATAAAAGGAAAAAAGATAAATAAAAAAATAATTGATTTGAATTTATTGTGTCTTTAGCAAGCAGCTTTAGTTCTCTAAATTAAATTCAAATATTTGGAGTTTAATAGGTTAGTGAACTCACGTATACTAATACATGCTCTGCAACTTTGTACAAGTTCATAGGACTTTGGGTTAAAAGTCATAAACAAACTAGGCTGTTTGGCCATGCTCCTCTTCTCCTTATCTACAAACACTATTATTATTTGAATTCAAGCATAAATATATGTAATTGGAAGTTATATTGTATATTTTTTTAATTCTGAATTTTTCCTTTAAGGGACTGTGGAGGTCATACCTTATTAGACAATGGTTAGTGAAATTGTGAAACTGCCTTTCTTGATGGGGAATAAGAGGGTTGCAACTCTACATTGAACTTTGCTGAAAGGGACTTCTTTCTCATGTTCTCATTTATGGAAAAAGTAGTTAGGTTAAATCATTTTATTCAGACTGAACAGAATTTCAACATGAATCTCATTATGTCTTAACCATGTAATCAAAGGAAAATCATTTTGAATTTAAGATCATTATTAGCAAAATGGGCATAATAATAATTATGATAAAGAGACTTAAAAACCATGCATGTAAAATGTGGTTAAAATAGAAATAGTTACAGATAATCAGAAGTCCTGAAAAAAGTTAGGTAACATTATGGGCAAGTAAGAATCACTATGATGTTTTCAGAAAGAAAATACCTTGAAGAGAAAGTAATTTATTATTTTTTGTAGGACAGGCTGGTGTTGCAAAATGATGAATAAGAAGTTACTCCTTCAGTTAAGCTTAGAGTTGACAATAAAGAAAGAGAAAGAAAGAGGCAAATTGCAAATCTTTAGCTGCAAAGAAAAAACAAAAAGCATACTCTAAGTACCAAAAAGGTTAGATATGAAAAGCAGCCATACTTTGAGTATTGCTTATGATTATGATCATATTTATGTCACTTTTAAATATTTTATTTATATTTCCCAGTAATCGTCAATGGAATATTATATATACAAGCAAAAATCATGTAAACTTTTGTAAATGGTTTCTAAAAATATAATCTTTTCTTCTGCTAGCCAAGATACCATAATTACTATCATAATTCATCATATTCCCAAACTAGTACCTAAATGTGTGTGTCTATTTAATATATACACATATGTGTATATATTTAAACCTGTCATGATTAGGAACAAAGATCTATCATACCCAAGGAAAGCTGAAATTGATTTGTTAGTTAACAGGCCTTTTAGGTACACAAACTTCTACGTATTATAAAAATTGTTATGCTTTTCTCTTACCAAATCCTATTTTCAACAGTAGCTCATGTTGTTCACATGCACTGTGAAGACATTTTAATTCTGATTCATACCACCTTTCACATTTGCTTTGTGTCAGAAAAATACATGTCCTGTCTTCATAAATTCTACCCTGCAAACCTTTTTCTTTACTGCATTCTTCCTATTCAGAACCATGCTACTCATCACTTGACAGGTTGCAAAATGTTATGGTCATAAAAGTAAAGTCTGCTAACTTTCACTCCTGACAATTTGTCAAAAGGCACATTAAAAAATAATTGGAGAGAAACTGCACAGATTTTTAAAATGTATTGAGTCATTTTTCTTCAATGCCTGACTGGTCAGCTTGTAAGATACCATTCTCTCCATTATTAACAAGTCAAGACTACTGCTTTAATTAAAAAAAAAAAAAAAAAAAAAAAAAATGCACTGTATCGCACTCATCTTGCTCTTGGGGTTTGTGGCAATAGACTTCTGATTTATCTGGAAAGTCAACAAGTAAAACAGTCCTTTAGTACACGACTAATTTATGTTTCCAATTTTACCCTTCATTTAAATGTACATATTTCTCGACTACTAGTAATATCATAAATACCACCTGAAGTAGAAATAATAAACCTATAATATGTTTTTTCTATATTTTCATTAACAGTTTAATGTCTTATTATAATTTAAAGACTTCAACTGTTATAAATGTTCTAAGCTTATGCTATCATAAATCAACATTTTAAAACATAATAGATAGTAATGACATTGTTGTATAGCCATATATATCTCATGGGAGCCTATAAGATAAAACAAATGGCATAAATTGATGAACTCTATGGAGAGGTAAACAATATTCTTTGGAATTTCAAATGAGAAAAGCAGAACTGCATTAGGAAATTGGCAATCTAGGAATAAAAGATAGGTAGCGTAAAAGAGCAGGATGCGTGAATTTGAGTTAATGTGCTAAATAAAATCATGGAATCAGAATGATATGTTTTCATTTATTCTTAAAGAATATTAAAATAGGGATTATTTCTGTATTATAATTGTAAACTCAATGATATATTAATTATTGATAATCAACAAGATTTTAAAGAAAAAAACAGAATTATTAATATTCCACCGACTTTCTGGAGCTGCAAAAAATGAGTATTAAATTACAGCAATAACCACCACAGTCATGTTAACTGTTGCCATACTTATCATGACATGTGATTTTTAAAGGTAGGAAATAGAAAATTCTTTCGTAATGTTCCAAGAAGCTAGTTGGTTATGATACTAAATATTATCTTCTAAAAACATGTAATACATTTCTGAATGGCACTATGGGAAATATTGTTTTAAAAGTTCTTGAGTTTTCACAGATAATTTTGAGAAAAAAATATTATGGAGCTTAAAAATAAGTCTAATGATATGTATCATTAATGAATATATATCTTCAAACATAGTGTTAATATTTATGATAAATATAATTCTCTTTTGCCTTTTTTGATGAATCTTTATCCTTGGATTCCCTTAGTAAATTAAATCTCCACACTTTAAAAATGTTTTTTGGCAGGTCAGTTTTCTTTTAAAAGACAATTTCTGAAGAAAAACAAAACACATTCTCAACTGAAATGATTATTAAATAGATAAAAGGTCTCTGTTAAGAAGAAATACAGATAAATATGAAGAAGTTCACCTTTTATTTTCTATGTTCAAATTAAAAAGTTAATTTTATAAAGCAATAAGAGGAACAAATTCAAAATTCATAGAAGCAAGCATCTGTCAGAAGGGTTTTTCAGGAAAGTCACTTTATTTTTTTCTTTTACATTTTCTTCAATTTTTAATTTTTGTGAGTATATAGTAGTTGTATATATTTACGGGACAAATGGTCAGCTATTAAGTGATTGCTTTAAATAGCTATTTATCTGCAAAATAAAAACGCATTATCACATGACAAGTGGAACATATTACCTAGCCTACATCAGACAGGATTATCTGAATTTTCCTGATACTGCACTTCATGTGTTTGTCAGTGTATTAACTATTTATACATGCCTCAGTTTTATTTGATGTACTGCAAACGCCTAAAACTTAGACGAAGAATACATTGAAAGAAGAATTTTAAAAATTTGTCTACCTAAGAAAAAAATAACTTTAGAATTTATTTAAGTTTTCCTTGAAAAATACAAGTCTACTACACAATTGGCCTACTTTTGGCTATTATCCACGATCATGTACAATAACTAAAAAGCAATTATTTAATGTATGTATTTTAATTTAATTTATATTTCTCTTATTTTTATCCAACTTTCTACTTTTTATTCAGCTTTTCACTCATAAAACTGGGTGATAATATCTGAGTCACATACATCTTTTCGTATTTTGTTTAGTTTATATGCACATCTGTAAACATATTATTTGTGTAATATTATTTATGATGAAGAGACTTACAAACTATGCATGTAAAATGCAGTTACATATTTATCATATCCTTACATTTTAATTATTTGTTTAGATCTAAGTCAGATTGTATAGCTATAATTCTCTTTTTTTTTTTTTTTGTTTGTTTGTTTGTTTGTTTGTTTGAGACGGAGTCTCGCTCTGTCGCCCAGGCTGGAGTGCAGTGGCCTGATCTCAGCTCACTGCAAGCTCCGCCTCCCGGGTATACGCCATTCTCCTGCCTCAGCCTCCCGAGTAGCTGGGACTACAGGCGCCCGCCACCTCGCCCGGCTATTTTTTTGTATTTTTTAGTAGAGACGGGGTTTCACCGTGTTAGCCAGGATGGTCTCGATCTGCTGACCTCGTGATCCGCCCGTCTCGGCCTCCCAAAGTGCTGGGATTACAGGCTTGAGCCACCGTGCCCGGCCCATAGCTATAATTCTCTATTTAACGATGGTGGATAGGTCAGGAAATATAAAAAATAAAATAAATTATCAATGATAGGAATTAATTAAAATATGTTAGTTCTATGAGTTATCAGCAATATTTTTGTCTTTTTTTCTTTCAACAGAAATACTTTTACACTATGAGATTTTTAAAGATACAATATGGTTTATTGAACAGTTTTCTTTAAATAACAGGTTTTAAGCTTTTGCTGTTGTCTCTCAGAAGTCATTTGTGACATGATATAGCAATATTGCAGAACAGTATCAGCTGTAATATGACATTTTAGAAAAAAAAAGCATGTCTTCCATGTTACATAAGTAACAGACATGTTTTCTAAATATTTTTAGATATCTCTTTATGAAATTGTATACACAGTTGATATTAGCATCTAATGCTGTTTTCTAATGGCAGTGTTATAAAAAAATCAGTCTGACTTTTTTCATTTTTAGCTTGAGAAATATAATAAAAGTAAATCTTATGACAGTGGGAGAATGGGATGGTTTGATTGAGAAAGTCAGATTGGATACATAAATAGAATGAAATATCTTCCTTGAACCTATGGTACATCACAGTCTCAGTTTTTCTGGTTTGAATTATCTTTCTGGCACAAATTGATCTCTTGTGCCCATCACTGTGGAGTAATAGTTCCTCAAAGGCATCTCATTCTCAAAGTTCTCAAAGACAGGAATGGATAGGTTTTCATCATATATGCCTTCATTACATAACACATTGGAAATTCTATATTAAATTGTATTTTATCTTTATAGACAACTTAATATTAAGGTTAATAGTCTTAAAATTTGAATATAATCATTGATTTTTTGCCTTATGTCTCTATTATTAATTTGTAATATTAAACCCAGAAAGTATGTGTCATGTACCAAAATAAATAAAATGCAAACTTGAAAATTATAAACTGTTACCTAATATTATATAGATTCTTGATATCATTTAATGTCCTTGAATATTAACATTTGCTTAAAAGAGTATTTGATGAAATAATGGACCATATTACATAAAAGTCTATATTTTTTTGTTTCCTCAAACCACTATGTCAAAGGTTATTAAAGTTAGAATACACTCACTCATTATGCTTTCGTATTCAACAGATTTTTAAAATATTTTTTCCATTTCTAAACAAATGTAATGATGGACTTCATCTTATGTGTAGCTGTTCTCCTAGAAATTAGTGTTAGAAAGTACAGATTTCTTATAGCTAGATGCATAATTTGGATCAATTTCGTAACTACTTATTACATTAATCTTCAAAATACTTACAGTTACTTGAGTTATGTTGTACATTAGAAGATAGATTTGCTTACAACAACTTTCCCCTTTGGCATGAATTTAAAAACTTACAGGAAAACCATTCATTAGGACAAAAATATATCATTCGTTTGCCAATGATAAAGGTAGAGAAAGAAAGTTTAGTCTGAGCACATAACTAAGATGCTCCAGAAGTTCCATATTATCTGGCATTTCAAAAATACCTTTGGTAAGCATCCCAATATTAAAATATTCCCTATTAAAGCAAACTGTTGTTTACTTGTGTATCTATAAATTGCTTTGCATTCCATTATGAAAACTATAGAAAATTGAAAAGAGACACAATAATCTGCAACTCAGTGTATTGATATAACCTTCACTTCTATATACCTCCCTACTTGAAGTTCCACACTAATATCTTACATCATAACTTTGTACATTTTATTGCTATTTACATATTTATTTATTTACGGTGGTTTCTTGAGTATTTTCTTACATTGTTAGGCTTTCAGAGTTCTTATATTCGCAAAATGTCTTTATATTGTGTTAGCATTTAAATATATTTTCTCTGGGAATGGCATCTGTATTAGTCTGTTTTGACACTGCTGATAAGTACATACCGGAGACTGAACAATTTACAAAAGAAAAGGTGCAAGCCCCAACCTTGGCAGAGGGTGCGAGCTACAAGCCTTGGGAGCTTCCACATGGTGTCAAACCTGCTAGTGCACAGAAGTCAATAATTGGGGTTTGGGAATCTCTGCTTAGATTTCAGAAGTTGAATGGAAATACCTGCGTGCCCAGGCAAAAGTTTGCTTCAGCGGCGCGGCTTTCATGTAGAACCTCGACTAGGGCAGTGTGGAAGGGAAATGTGGAGTTGGAGTTCCCACACAGAGTCCCTAATGGGGCACTGCCTAGTGGAGTGTGAGAAGAGAGCCACCAACATTCAGACCCCAGAATGAAGATCCACAGTCAGCTTGCAGCATTCTCCTGGAAAAGCCATAGACACTCAATGCCAGCCCGTGGAAGCAGCTGGGAGGGAGGCTGTACTCTACAAAGCCACAGGGGCAAAGCTGCCCAAGACCATGGGAACCCACCTCTTGCATCAGTGTGACCTGAAGTCATAGATTATTTTGGAGCTTTAAAATGTGACTGCCTCGCTGGATTTCGGACCTGCATGGGGTTTGTAACCCCTTTGTTTTGGCCAATTTCTCCATTTAGAATGGCTGCATTTACCCAATACCTGTACCTCCATTATATCTAGGAAGTAACTAACTTGCTTTTGATTTTACAGGCTGATAGACAGAAGGGACTTGCCTTATCTCAGAAGAGACTTTGGACTATGGACTTTTAGGTTAATGCTGAAATGAGTTAAGACTTTGAGGGACCGCTGGGAAGTCATGATTGGTTTTGAAATGCGAGGACATAATATTTGGAGGGGTCAGGGGTGGAATGATATGATTTGGCTGTCTGCCCACCCAAGTCTTGAATTGTACTTCCATTAATTCCCACATGTTGTGGGAGGGACCCTGTGGGAGATAATTTGAAGATATGGGTGCTGTTTCCTTCCTACTGTTCTCGTGGTAGTGAATACGTTTCCTGAGCTCTGATGGTTTTATCAAGGCTTTCTGCTTTTGCATCTTCCTCATTTTTTCTTGTTGCCACCATGTAAGAAGTGTCTTTTGCCTCCCGCCATGATTCTGAGGCCTCCCCAGCCATATGGAACTGTAAATACAATTAAACCTCTTTTTCTTCCCATCTTGGGCATGTCTTTATCAGCATCATGAAAACAGACTAATACAGTTAGGATTCTCAATCTTGTCTGCATATTATTAGCTTTTCAAATAATCTGTATCCTTAAAGAATCTATCTTAACTTCCAAGGTGATTCTTATGATCTCTCATTCTGAAAACCATTGGAATATTTTAAATTATATTCCTTGGTTCAGTGGCTACCCATATATTTACCAAGTTAAATGTGTGTAGATATAACTTGCCATTTTTTCAAATAAATCTAAATGAATTCCAGTCAGAATAGTGCAGTGAGAAGAAAGAAGTGGAAAAGTCCTGTGGTAGGTTAAATTATTTATTTATAATTATTCGTTACCTCCCAGAGCATACATGTCCTTCCTGTGGGCTAAGTATAGAGCCCTGTGTGATACCATTATGCTTGACCATATGATTTGCTTTTTCCAAAGAATGTGGATGAACATGATGTGTGCCAAGAAGCGTGATCCATATTCTTCTTACTGAAGGTATCCCAATGATGTTGTTTAGTATTCTCCTCTTTCCTTTGTTTGTCATATAAGCATATAGTTAGATCTAGAGATTTAATCAGATTTTGGTTCAATTTTTCAGCAAGAATACTTCATAGGTGATGGTATGTGTTTTCTTATTGCTGTTGTTTTAACGTGAAAAAGAAAGGCTTCTCTTTAGATCTATCTTTCTAACTGTTGCTGCAAATTATGCTTTTCTTACTCCATAATTCCTTCCTCATTTATTAAACGCTCGAAACAAAAACTTAATGTAATGAAATATATAACTTTTTAGTATATGTTATTTTTTCAGAGTATATAAAATACTTGCTTTTAAAAAAATTATTGAATACTTTTCAAAATAATGCATTCATTTGCTAGTATTCTCCAAAGAAGAGCAAGAAGAACTGGTGTTTTTTAAATTTGTATAAATATATTTTTGATATATTTTTAAAAACTCATTAATTTAAACATATTTGATGCCTTTCAATTCATATTACTTATTTTCCTTATTCTTCCATTTTGACCAGTGGAAACTTCATCTTTTCTCTAACTTACCTGTAACTCTGAACATATTTTTCTCCAAAGTGATAGCAGTGTTTTACAGTTTCCTTTTACTTTGCTGCAGTAATATCCCTTGGTCTTATTTTGTGTTTTTTTCTGCCCTAATTCTGGAATTAGTCTTCACATCAACAAAATGCTTTTAATGGTAAAGTATAGGTAGAGGCCAAAATTCAAGCTACTCATTCCATTGCTCTTCTACTCTCTTAATTGTTATTTCTAGATATTTCTAATAGAAAAACTGGAAATCATTTTATATGTATAAGTATATGTATGTTACTATAACATTTGATCAGTTTCAATGATATGTGAAATTTAAATAGAAATGTAGGATTTTTGTTTATTTTTGCTTAAACTATTTATCTTATATTTGCATCTATTCAACCATAAGGTAAATATCTTGTTTTTTTATTGACACAGTAATGATGGATTATTCATTTCATCCTATTGATGTAAACATATACAAATTTCAAAAGAAAATGTTGTTCCTAATACTAATGACTTATAACAGATTTCAGTTTTGAGATTTAATCATTGCAGTGATTAAATTCTGCAATATTTATTATGTTTATTTGTAATTCCTTATAATTACAAATTTAATACTACACATTTTATAAAAGAGAATGTTAAAACATAATATTAAACATATTTTTGGTTATGTTTATACAATATTAGATATTCAGGAAGGCATATGGGATTCATAAAAATAGGATATCATGTTTCTTGAGTTATATCTTGACTAGTGTTAGTTGGCAATTACATTGCATGAAATTTCTAAAATTCACCAAATCCAAATCTTTATGGTTGTTGTTTTTGCTAGAAGGTAAATACATCACTAATTATTATTAAATTATAACAAAGGCATAATGGGACTTTGCTAAATTTTAACAAAACCTGAGAAATATTTGGATTATTGCAATTTATTTTTTCTTACAGGTATAACTTTCTAGGAAAATACGAAAGTCAAAGATATTCCACAATTGTTATTTACTCTTTTCTTGCTTCTTTGGACCTTGAAATAGGTATTTATTTAAAAATATATACATATCATAAAATTCCTCTCCCTTTTTTACTTGTCCTTCACTTACATCTTCATTCACTTACCATCTAACCTGACTTAAATTCAATTAACCTTTTAACTAAAAAATTAGTTTGCTTTGAAAATAACAACAACAAAACTACCTAAAAATCAAGTAACAACATTACTTTGTGAATATCTCATGGTATTAAAATTGGTGGTCTGTTACCACAGCATGTGAGATCTAGGCATTTTACTCTTCCCTTGCATGAAATCCAATGAAGATATTAATAGTTTTATCATTGTCTCTCTTATCATTCTATATGTCTAAACTTAAATATCTCAACATTTTGAAATAAGTATAACTTTGTTAATGAAATAGTTAATCAAATGTTTAAGTCTCTCATGTAAATACAAGAAGCAGCAGTATATACAAAGTAATGAATTTTTATAAGGTCAGTGGTCCACAGAAATTCTTTCCACTTCCTCATGTTTTATTCAGATAAACTAGTTTTGTTTTGTATTCAGCTCATTCAAAACAACACGTTTCAATATTTTAGAATCCTATTTATGAAAGAATGTAAAACCTAGTGCATGTTTGTACCTCTGTAATCAATTTATGTTTTACACTAAATAGAACAAGTGCCAGCAAGCACATTATTAACCAACCCTCTTCCTCCACTGCCATTACATTTTACAGCAAATTGTCCATCAAATATGTTAACAACAGGAAACAAGAAGTTGATGTGGCAATTTGTAATGCTGGGAAATGAGAAAAATGTAAAACTCTATATGTAATGTTTTTTCACTCAGAATATACTTTAACAATATGCTATTTTGACAGTAATTCTTAATTGCTCCCTCAATAATCATTCTTCCCTTTTTCTATGCCAACAAAATGTTTGGCTGGGCACCTGACTATCTAGAATAAATGCTAAACTTTCCATTCCTCCTTTATTTTTTATATATATTAAATATATATGTTTTTATTTTATATATATTATATATAATATATGTTTTTATTTTATATATATTATATATAAAACATATATAATATATATTATATATATATAAGCTCTTATGAATGAGTATGTAATCATATCATTTTTTGAGGTTTCCAGGTTGGAACACAACCAAAGTGAAATTAGAGGTATGGGAGAAGATCATGCTCTCGAATAACCATTTCACATAGCAAGGGTGAGTCTGTTGAGCTGTGTGTGTCCCTTACCTACTCGCAAAGGCAGGGTAATAAAATTCCGCAGAATCCTGTAACAGCTCATAGAGGATATGAGATGGCTTTTTGGTTCAAGTCCTAGCATAACTGGCCAGTCTACCCTGAATATTAGCTGGAAATCTAAGTCAAGTATTTATCGGCTTAAACAATATTTTGAACTATCTGTCTCAGTACTGATTGATGGAATGGAAAATAAAGACGGAGAATGATGAAACCAAAAAACTATTTAAATTCTGAATAATCATACATTTTATACATGTAGCTTTGAAATGTTCATTGTAAAACAAATAAACATCTTTCTTTAGTCTTAAAAAAAAACTGGAGCATTTGGGCATTAAAGAATGAGTTTCTAGTCTGATGGGAATTAAGGTATAGTTTTACAAAAGAGAGGATAAGCAAAATCTAGAGGAGGAAGAATGTGCATTTACACTGGGTCATGACAAGAATCTCCGGATAGCAGTATTTTAGCTAGTGTGTTTCTCAACTCATTATTTGCTTTCCCTCATTGAATCAAATAGATGGTGCTTCAAGAAACAGAACACTAGTTACAGTAATTATGAGCTCACTGTTATGCTTTGAAAATCAAATTATTATTTTATTTATATGGAATAATAATATTAAAATTAGGTTTTGCAATGAATGCAGAAGGTGGTTCTACATGTATTGACTTCCTTTACATATCATGTAAACTCAGATCATAGAATCTTTCTACGACTTGTGGAGGAAGAGAAGTAAAGATACAGTCGCTCCTACTGCATGGAACCCATAACATGGGTAGTCAGACCTAAGGTAGGAGAAAGAAGAGTGGAAAGAGATATTTCTCTCTGTAAAGAGGAAGTCATAATTTGCCAATTTTTTCCATTTGTTTACATCTATATCTTTTATTTGAAAAACAAAGACTTAGAAAAACAGCATTAGTTTTAGATCTTTATTTTAAAGCATGTTATTTTTAGCTTATCTGAGAAACATTTACAGACTAGTAATAAAACGAAGGAACAAGAAATCATTAATGCACAATTATATCAACTGGTGCAGGAAATAAGCAATTAGAACTTGAATGAAGAAAAATCAATACCCACATTTAACTTTTTCCAACAACAAATTTCAAAGCAATAAAAGTAAGGGCTTACTTTACTAATGAAAGTTAGATAACCAAAGTTGACATATTCAATAGAATAAGATAAGAACAATTCCCGGGTGTTAAACAATAACTAGAGAATTTAGGTAGATGTATGCTGGTTTAAAATAGTTATATTTGAACTAATTTTTATTGAATCCATATAAATGTAACATGAACTATATTCTTTAAGCATATTTTATAATCTTCATGTAATATATTTTGATTAAATTAAATGCTAGTAAGTTCTTGGCTCAGTGTTCTCTGAACATTAAAAATAAATTTTACTTTATGACAAAATCTAAAAATAGAATTACCATTCAATTCAGCAATCTCACTGTAGGGTATCTACCCAACAGAAAAGAAATCAATGTATTTCTGAATAATACTAAAATGAATTAAAAAGAATACAAATTGAGAGATTAATCAGCCTTCACAAATAGAAAGATTCACAATTGTTAATATGTCATTTTATTCCAATATTTATCTCAAAATTCTAGCAGTCTATTTACAGAAATTGGCAAGCTGTGATTGAAATTTCTTATACTTAAAGAACATTAGATAGCCATTCTTGAAAAAAATAGTCAAGCAGAAAGATTATACTAGTTGATTTTAAGACATCATATTTGTATAATTATCAAGAGAGTGTAATGTTAACATAAGAAAAGAAAAATACAGAAGCCATTTCTATATTCAGACACTTTCACTTACCTGGTCAAGAATATTATCAACATCATGCCAAATCTGTTTAAATGAAAAATGAAAATCCTTGAAATAAATTGTTAGATAGTTACACAGGTATTAGCAACTTGGAGGGGGTGAGAGAAGAAAGCACAAGAGCTGTCCTAAGACAGACGCTGGACCACCTAAGTTCAGCCCCAAGACCACCCTAACTCCACCCTAATGGATGGAGTTTGTGGTAAAGTCTGTGACCAGCACATGCTGGAGAATGAAAACCTGGGGCACAGATGAAAATCCACTGAGGTGTCACATGCCCAGTCCATCTAGGCTGTAACCCCAGGCAACCCCATCCTCCTTATACAGGCATTATAATAAAATTTACATGTAGTTTTGTCCCCTGAATAGGCTTTTTAATGAATTACGGGTAAAATATATGCAGAGTTTAACTTCAGTCATAAAACCATAAACTGCCAATCAACTGATATTATCCTGTCACTCAAACACAACCCAAGCCTCAACTATTTCCCACCAACCCCATAAAAGCACCTTGTGCTCTGTTAAGGGGAGCTGATTTCACTTCTCAGAAATGAGCCCGCTCTCCTGATGATTATTACTGTGCTTCAACAAACTTTGCTTTGAGCTTGCATTTTGGTGTTAGTTTGCAATTCCTTGCTCACTGTCATAAGAACCGAGATTGCTGGTCCAGACCTCTGGCTCTGTTGATCTCAGTTAAAGGATCCATTGCAGTCCTATGCAGGACTCCTAGTAACATCTTTGGGGCCTTGACTCCGGTGCTTTCAGGTATGTCTTGTTATTTGGTATTACAAGCTCCTTTAGCTACTTCCCCTTCTGTTTTTGACTACTGAGTTGCCACTCTAAATCTAGCTTTATTGCGATTCTCTTACAATTCTTCCGCTATGGTTTATTATACAAAAAAGAAGGTGGTTGTTTTTGTGCCAATGCAGGGACACCTCACCCTAACTATTTCTGTCCCCAAATGGACACCTATTTCTACCCCAATCCAAATTCCTCTCTCCAGATCCTTCTTGCATAACTCCTAGCAGTTTATGGGAGTCTCAGGTAAACTAACCACCAAGTCTTTTACTCCTCCTCTATATTACTCCTGGGAAGGGTAGACCTTTACTCGTTCCTTTTTGGTCAAAAGAGAATGCCCCCGCCCACTCCTGGGAAGGGACAACATGAATAAGTTGGGAACTCACCTAGTCTTGGGAATTAAGCTGTCTCCCTGCTCTAGCTTTTGATACTAGGAACTCCTTCCATATCAGATAATCAAGCCTTAATCGAGTTGCCTGTTAATCCCTAAGCCTGGGCTTATGGAATGCCAAGCAAGGCCATTAGGGCCATCCCTACACTGTCCTCTTTACATGACCCAACTTCCTTCCCTAATAAAAGGCAGTGCTTGATCCCTTCAGAAGCTGAAAGGGAACTTCATCCCCTCGTTTCTAAATTTTTGAAACATAGGCTTCTCAATCTCTATAATTTCCCTTGTAACACTTCCCTTCTGCTTGTTTAAAAGCCTAACGGGGAATATAGGTTAGTATAAGATTTGAGAATTATTAATGAGGCCGTAGTACCTCTCCACCCAGTAATTCCTAATCATTATAACTTACTGGGAAACAACCCTAGTACACCTTCCTGCTTTACTGTTTTAGACTTAAAAGATACATTCTTTAACATTTCCTTGAATCCTCAGTCCTACTTTCTCTTTGCCTTTGAATGACATGAGGAAGGGGGTGAAGGGCAACATCTTACTCGGACTGTCTTGCCCCAAGGGTTCCAGGACAACCCCCACCATTTTGGCCCAGCTCTGGCCAAAGACCCTCCAAGAGTTATATCCAGAGGAAAGGATTATTCTCTAATATATAGATGATTTCATTATCTGTTCACTCACCCAGGAAAAGGCACTAACCCATGCCACAGAGACTCTAAACTTCCTGGTCGAAGAGGATATAAAGTCTCCACATCAAAGGTTCAACTAGCTCAGCAAGAAGTCAATTACCTTGGAGTTGTTTGCTCCCCTGGAGAACAAAGAATTTCCCCTGACAAAGTCCAGGGAATTCTAGACCTGCCTGAACCAACCACCCAGAAGCAACTTTAAGCCTTTTAGGGTCTCACTGAGTATTATAGATTTTGGATCCCCAATTACAGCTTAAGGACTCAGCCTTTTTTTTTTTTTTACAAGACTTTAAAAGGTCATTTTGACTCTGAGCCTTTACTTTGGGGTCCAAATCAAATACAAGCCTTTCAACAGCTAATGGCTCTATTATCCCACGCCCCACCCAGCCTTAGGAATCCCTAAGGTCAATTGGCCTTTTCAACTCCACATAGCAGAAAAGCAAGGAATTGCTCTTGGAGTATACTCTCGAGAACTAAGACTCCTCAAAAAACTTGACTTATTGGATACCTCTCAAAGAGGCTGGACCCAGTGCCACAGGGATGGCCTAGCTATCTAAGGGCCACTGTGACTCTCTCCCTGCTAATAGAAGAAGCCTCTAAGATTATTTTACGATAGCTTCTCACTGTGTACATTTCTGATCAGGTCACTTCCCTTCTGGAAGGAAAAGGCCATTTCTGGCCAACAGACAGCAGAAACCTTAAATACCAAGCTCTGCTCCTAGAAAATTCAGACCTAGAAGTTTCAGTTTGCCCTTCCTTAAATCCCTCTACTTTGCTCCCTCTCCCTTTGGAAGACTAGCCTGTCCACTTGTCTGAGGACATAGTATCACAGTTCACGATCCTCAACCAGACTTAATTGACATACCTTCACAGAGCCTTGAAGAAATCTGGTTTTCAGATAGAAGCAGTTTTGTTTATGAGGGCACTAGAAAGAATGGCTATTTTGTGGTCTCTCTAACACAGGTCATTGATGCCCTAGCTCTTTCTCCAGGAACTTCAGCCCAGTTAGCTAAAATAATTTCTCTAGCCCAACCTTTAACTCTGGCTGAAAATAAGTTTCCAAATGTTTATACTGACTCTAAGTTTCCTTTTTTTTTTTTACATGCCCACACTGCCATTTGGAAGGAACATGGCTATCTAAATGTCCACAATAGCCCCATCAAGTATGGGTCTCAAATTCTCTCTCTTTTAGAGGCAATTCTTAAGCCCTCCCTAGTGACTGTAGTATACTACCAAGGCCACCAGAGGGGAATGAATGAGGTGGCTAAGAAAAACCAGTTTGCACACCAGGCTGCTCACCAAGTGGCCTTGCAGTCTCTGATTCTCCAAGGTGCCCTGGTCTCCTGTCTCTAGCCCCTTCCTCCACCGGTCTACTTTCCATGTGAAATCAGGTGGACTGTTGCCCGTGGGTTTCACCCAGATCCAAATGGATGGTACCACAACAATTCTTTAACTCACCTGTCACAGTCCTGTTAATGGAAAGTTATCAAGTCTCCGCAGGAAGCCAGCCACATGGGGATAGATGCCTTATTTCAAATGGTTACACCAATCTTCTTGGCAAAGGAGTATACCGTGTTGTCAGCAGGGTAGTTTCCTCGTGCCCTGTGGATATAACAAACAATCCCCAAGGAAACAAAACACCTTCTTTAACTAGTTCCACTCAAAAACACAGGTCCTACCCTGGGGTACACTGGCAAGTAGATTTTAATACGGTACCTCCATACCAAGGACATAAATATATCTTATTGTTTGTGGATACTTTTACTGGCTGGGTTGAGGCCTTCCCTTCATTAACTGAGAGGGCCTCAGAGGTTGCTCAAAAACTTCTATCAGAGATTATTCAGGTTTGGCCTTTAATTGTTTCTCCAACAACACACCTGCTTTTGTTTCCTGTGTTGTTCAACACAGGTCTAAAACCTTGGGGATTAAATACCGCCTCCAATTTGCTTGGAGGCCTCAATCTTCAGGAAAGTTAGAGAAAGCCAATCAATACTTTAAAAATACCCTAAGAAACATAACTCAGGAAACTCCCCAAAATTGGAAGGAAGCTCTCCCCATAGCCCTCCTTAGGGTCAGGATGGCTCCAAAGGCCACTCTCAACCTTGGCCAGTATGAAATGCTTTATGGCAGGCTATTCCTGCAAGGATATCATCTTGTTGACATTGATACTTCTTCCATTGTCACACATGTCACTTCCCTTGCACAATTTCAGTAGGCCTTATAGGAATACAGAATAAAAAATCTTCCTTCCCCAAGGCCTGCTCTTAATCTTTATGCCCAGAAACTTCAGTACTTACCAAAACCTGGAAGTATGGTTCTCCTGCCTCCCAATTCCAACATGCTTGGAAAGGACCATACCCTGTTTTACTTTCTTCTCCCACAGCTATTAAAGTGCCAGAGATTGCCAGTTGGATCCATCATCCTGTGTAAAACCATGGATGGCTACCAAAACTGATGATGCCTCCACAGACAAATACGCTTGTGAGCCTTTAGAGAATCTTAAGCATCTATATAAAAGACAGCCGAAAGATAAGTGATGCCCTCTGAATTTCTCTGGTGCCTTTTGCATAAAGGCTCTGAGCTGGATTGTTATGATTATTTTCATATATCTGCAATTCAATTGCCTCCTCTCAAGTGGGTGGAATCATTTTTTTTCAATGTTAAAATGGCTCTTTTTAAAATCAGTAACCAACATTTTTGCTCTCTTAACTGTATTAACCCTTACAATCATTCTAACATTTTTCCCCAACACCCATGTTTACCTACCATCCAAGAGGTTTTAAATAGACTGCAAAACCTCACAAAAATTGTTGGGTCTGCACTAACACCTCCCCTAGTGAAATATATTAGTCATTCCCGTTCCTGCTTCTGAATGAAGTCAGTTAGAAACCTTCCCAGCCTGCCCTTATTTTGACCCACCAGGATGGATTACCAGTCCCAAGGTCAAAGCCAAGTCGATCACATACTCCTCAATAGTCTACCAACAAACCCATTACTACCTCAAAGGAACTGTATTCTCATCTGTAATGCTTACTGGATAAGCACTTTTTTGTCTCATATATTAGTTGATCCATCACTTGGATGTTTTCCTAATATTCCTCATGCTTGAGATCATACCTTTGCCCTATCTTCCACCTGATTATGGATCAACTTAATCATTGACCAAAAAAATACGGACATGCTTACTATTCTGATTCTGCTTTCTCTTTTATTCATTTTCCCAAGCCCCCTAACATAACCAACCGTAGAGAAACAAGCCAGCTACTTTGGTACTACTATTTGCCCTAAACCCTAACCAGACATCACAACTTCTGGTTTTAGCCACATAATTCCAGGCAAAATAATACTTGCAAAAATCTCAGCTCCCCAAAATCTCATGTTATTGGCTGGGATGCCACCATTCTTTCTTTTAATTGGGCCTTCAAGTCCTCTTTCATTCCATCAAGTTCTTCCTGTTTTTCCCCATTACCTGGCATGGCTTTGGCTTCCACTTTTGAGGGTATTGAAGCTGACTCACACAGCATGGGAAAATCCTACTTTAATATCACTGTTGACATTTATTTTAACCTGGCAAATCACATTTACTTTCTGTGTGGAGGCAGGGCATATCTCTGCTTACCTGCTTGCTGGACAGGAACCTGCCCCCTAGTTTACGCAAACTCACTCTCATCAACAATATTATTATCTTCCCTATAAACTCTCAATAACTAGAGCCAAAAGGGACATTTTAACAGCACTGACTGCAATTGGCATTCTCGATGGTATGGGCACAGGAGCTGGAGGCCTCCTCAATGCCATTTTTACTGCCCCAAAACTCTCCTTAGAAATTATTCAATGAATCATTTACCTAGCTGACCAAATCAATACCATTCAAGAACAGATCACTTTATTAGCAGGCATAGTCTTACAAAACCAATGAGCTTTAGATTACCTCATGCCCAATCAAGAGGGACCTTGCATAATGCTTAATGAAGGCTGCTGCTTTTTTGACAACCAATCAGGTAAAGTACAAACTAATTTAAAAACCATTATAGACAGGGTCAACAAATTTGTGGAAGAAGGAGTTTTGGGAAGCTTTCACTGATGAAACTTCAACATCTGGTCCTCATTTTGCTACTTAACACCCTTTTTCAGTTCTATAGGAATCATTTAACTACTTGTAGTTTTTAGGCTATACTTATTGAATTTATGAACTTGTTTTGTTTCTTCCTGTCTAGAATCCATAAAACTCCAAATAATCCTACAAGGTAATCATGAAGTTCCAATCATGTCTGATGGCTCCTTGGACCATCATCACACTCATCTGCCCAACCTCCTAGCAGAAAGAAAGCAAAAGGAGGGACCCTGTCAAACCACTGATCCCCTGCCAGATTGAAGTAGCCGGAGTAGTCATTATTCATATACACAAAGATTGGGTCTCTTTTCTCTTGAAAGGAAAATATTAAGTAGTTAGATAGACATTAGCAGCTGGGAGGGTGTGAGAGAAGAAAGCACAAGGGCTGTCACTAAGACAGGCCCTGCACCACCTAAGTTCAGCCACAAGACCACCCTAACTCCACCCTAATGGATGGAGTTTGTAGTAACATCTGTGGCCAGCCCATCCTGGAGAATGAAAACCTGGGGCAAAGACGAAAATCCACTAAAATGGCACATGTCCAGTCCATCTAGGCTGCAACCTCAGGTAACCCCATCCTCATTATAATAATAATAAATATAATAAACTTTGCATGCAGTTTTTTCCCCCGTGAACAGGCTTTTCTTAATGAATTATGGGCAAAAACATGCACAGTTTAACTTCAGTTATATAATCATAAACTTCCAATCAAATAACTTCATTCTGTCACCCAAACACAGCCCAAGCCTCAACTCCTCTCCACAAAGCCCATAAAAGCACCCTGAGCTCTATAAAGAGGGGCTGATTTCACTTCACAGAAATCAGCCTGCTATCCTGCTGAGAGTTTATTGCTGTGCGTCAATAAACTGTGTTTTGAGCTTGCATTTTGCTGTTAGTTTGCAGTTCTTTGCTCACTTTAAAAAGAACTGAGATTGCCAGTCCACAGATCTGGCTCTTGATCTCCTTGGTTAAAGGATCCATTCCAATGCAGAACTTTCAGTAACAAAATTACTAGAAAAATGTATTACATACAGAAAAAGAAATTGAATCTTATTCTTTACTTCACACCATGTAACGGAAACTAACGTGAGATGAATTATTGAGCTAAATATAAATATAAGCATAATAAAGGTTTCAGAAGAAAATAGAGAACAATAGTTTCCAAAATTGTGGTGGCCAATTTTCTTAAATTGGACTCGAAAGCAAAAAATATAGATAGCTTAAATTTTCCATGAAAATTAAAATACTATGTTCATCAAAGGATACTTTTAAAAGGCATAGGCAAAACACATATAAGGGAGTATATGTATTTTATATATATATATATCTGTTAACACCATCATCTTGGACCTGTAGCCTTCAGAAGTCTATGAAATAAATTTATGTGTGTTTTTTTTTTTCTTAAATCACCCATACTGTGGCATTTAACCATAGCCAACTGTATATATGTTTATCTCTATACACAGAGATAAACCTCTCTCTATATATAATATATATTTTTGTATGGAAATCTTACTTTCTCTAAATATAGACTTTCTAGATATAGAGATTTCTCTCTCTCTCTCTCTCTATATATATATATATATATAGAATTACTTGGTGTGTGTGTGTGTGTGTGTATATATGCTTTTTCCCAAAGCATATAAATATATTTAGATATCCTAGAAATGAAAATAAGACAAACAATCCCAATAAAATGGAATAGGCACTGACAAAAATTTTTGATAAGAACGTGGAACAAGAGGCCAGGTGTGGTGGCTCATGGCTATAATCCCAGCACTTTGGGAGGCAGAGGCAGGTGGATCACCTGAGGTCAGGATTTCAAGACCAGCCTAGCTGACGTGGTAAAACCCCATGTCACGTAAAAATACAAAAAAAAAAAAAAAAATTACCTTGGTGTGGTGGCAGGTACCTGTAATCCCAGCTACATTGGGAGTCTGAGGCAGGAGAATTGCTTGAAACTGGGAGACAGAGGTTTCAATGAGCCGAGATCCTGTCACTGCACTCCAGCCTGAATGACAAGAGTAAAACTCTGTCTCAAAAAGAAAGAAAAAAAAAAAAGAAAGAAAAAGAAAAAGTTGTGGAAGAAGAAATCTCCAAACATTGCTAACAGAGGTATAAAGTAGAAAAATTACTTTAGAAAAAAAAATGACATTCAGTGCCTCATGTACTTTTAGCAAAATAACTCTATGACAGCATTTCCACTCCTAAGTATGTACACAGGACAAATGAAAACAGAAATCCAAAGGCATGTACAAGTACATTTAAAGCACTTTTTAATATAATAGCCTTAAATTGAAAACCAGCTTAATGTTGATTCACCAAAAAAGGATAATCAAATTGTGATATATTTATACCATGTAATAATACATAAAAACATTATGGATTCATGAAGCAGTGTGAATGAATATCCTGATTATTATGGGGAATGAAAGAAGCAAATACAAATGAGTACATGCTGTAGATTTCCATTCTTGTAAAATACTAGAATGTGTCAAACCAATCCATTTTGATAGAAATCAATATAGTAGAAGTCTTTGTAAGTGAGGAAATGGAAGGAATGTTCATGAAGAATCTTTTTAGGCCAGTGAGTGTTTTCTATATTTTGATAGCAGTGTGGTTTATATAGTTGTCAGAATGTATTTAAAAGCATTACAGAGGACACCAAATACATGTGTATTTTTACTTTATGTAAAATAGTTATCAATAAAAAATTAAAATACAAGTACATGAGTAATTAGTACTTAATAAAAAGTGAAGTGATACTGTTAGAATTCAGTGTAATGAAAGAAAATGCTCAACTTAGAATTCGTACTACAACCAAACAATGACTAATTTACCCAAATACTAATTTCAGTTCATCAACTGTCTTCTATCAAAAAAGATGAACAAAAGAAAACGTTGGATAGAACCAACTGTGTCTACATCATTGATCTATTCAGTGCTAATTAATACATTTTCACAGCATGTGTACATTTACTCTCCAAATGGCCTCCACACTCTCCATCAATTTAATTTCACTAAGCTTATCAACTAGCTCCCGTTATAGATCCAAATCCCTCCACCTCAATTTCATTTTTTACATAAATATGAATAGTAATTAATAAAGTTTTCATATTTTCAAAGAAAAAATTTAAAAAAAGGAAAGGTTATTTGGGGACAGGGTTTTTATTGGTTTTATTTTATTTTATTTCATTTCAATTTCCTGGTACTAAATATACAAAACACAGGTACAGTACTTGAAGCCATTCTTTTCTAATTCTTTTTGATTATGGCGTAACAAGATTCTCTTCTAATTTCAATGTAAACATCTGTGTTTTTATTCATATCCAGTGTTTTTCAGCCACCTAAACATTTCAATGAACTTCTTTTCCACTTACAGTTACACACATTTTCCTTTATTGGCAATATCCTCAATATCCCTGCAGACACCAGGCTATTCTATTCTTCTTCTAACAACCAAATATCTTTGAAAAGTGTTTACATTTGCTTTTCTTTCCCTGTCCTCAGCTACCTCAAAGTATCTCATTACATCCTCACGTTCATTCTCTTTATTTAACAAAGCTAGTTTTATTAAATCCATGACAAGGAATTCAATGAACAATTTTCAATTATTACAAATCTCAGTCCCTCAAAATGTTAGAACTGTTGACATCTTTCATCTGAAAACATTTATTTCTTTGCACCCCGTGAAATACATTCATCTGGTTTTCCATCTGTCTCTCTGGCTGCATATCACACACTCTTCCTTTGCTTACTGGTTAATGTTGAGGAATCATTAGAACTACAATTAATATCTCCTAATTTTCACTTATTAAAGCTTCCACAGATGAAGGCACCTACTCTCATGTAACCTATTGTCATCTTATACTGAAGTCACCCAGATCTACTTCTACAGTCCATATCCAGCTCTCGAGACACACACCCTTATAATTAACTGTTTCTTAGAACTTGACACTTAAGTATTTCACCAGTACCGCAAATAGAAGTTGTACCAAATGAAACTATTTGTTCTAATAAATTTTATGCAGCCATTCTTTCATTCAGGTTTATAAGCTCTCAATCCCCCTTTTTAAAATAAATCATGCCTTCACTAACTTCCATACTTTCAGGATTTTGTACTTTCCTGCTAACGCCTACAAAGGTTTAGGTCTCCTATGTTATATCCCAGAAAGCCTGTGGTTCTTCCCTCTTTATAAGGTATATTATTTTTCACTTATTTAACCTATAACTATATATTCTAACTTTAATGTAAACTTAATGTGAATTCAGTATCCACTTTAGCCACTTCTCTAGCCTCAGTTCTCATTCAAGTCCGTATCCCAAAGCAGGAATTCAATGATGTATATTGAATGAATTGATTAAAAACTTGTTAATCACTTTCTACATAAGCGCCTAGGAGGAAAAAGAATCCAACGTGCGTACTAACTTGATGTTTGTTGAATTTGGTTTGGGGAAGATGACAATTTGTTTTGCCTTCTGCATTTTAGCAATAAAATACAGATAATTGTTAGTTAATAATAACATTGCAACATTGACAGTTTGTGGAAGAGCAGATTAAATATGATAACAGCAAAATCCATGTTACATGGTGTGAAAGTGCCTGGTTCATAAAGCAACAAAAGCAATTGGTAATTATGTTATTTTGAGAAATAGGATGATAAAGCATAGACAAACACAAGATAGCAATTTGAATAGAAGATCAAGGAAGGTATTCACTGAAAAATAATACTATGTTTCACACATTTTACTTTATGCTAGTAATATAATGATGAGAAAGAAACGGTACCATCTCCTATGAATTCCTTGTTGAGATGTGTAAAAGACAAGTGAATTGACAATTTTAATGCCATGACACAAGGGGTAAGCTAAGGTAAATAAACAATTGCAAGATTCTCATAGAATATTATTTCAGAAGGAGAAAATTCTAGGGACAACAAGAATAGTGATGAAAAAATATGCAGTAATTCAAGAGAGGGATAATAATGACTTAAAATACATAGAAACAATTATAATAGAAATAGACCTTGGTAGGGAATGAGGAATATGCAAGACCAAGAAAGACTAGTCCAGGGTTGGCAAAAACAAACAAACAAAACAGAGGTATCTGGAGTCATAGGCCAAGGGAAGAGAAAATTGGAGACTGAAGGAGAAATCAATAGAAACTTATCTTGAAGATGTCAACTAAAGATTCAAATTTGAGTGCATTATTTGACAAGATTTGATTATTGATCATGCATTTAGAAGATATAAAAATATATTTTTTTAAAAAATGTTTTTCCCTTTGAAAAGAAAATCCTATTAGTAAATTAGAGATTGGATAAAAATGTGAGAATAAAAATGTAATGGAGTTGTGGAGCAGTTAAGAGCAACAGAATAAAGAACTCCAAGTGCTCTAAAAATGAAGAATATCTCCAAAAATTGACCAGGGGATATACAGGTAGACTAATGTACAACTTACAAAATAGAGAATTCATGCATAAATCATCAGACATTGAGTACATTAGAAATTTATTTCATCTAATAGTATTTTGAGATTCGTACAATGATTTTCCCTATGGGGGGTGGGGGAAGCAAACACTTCAATATAAGCAAAGGATTTCTGTCACTGCAGTCACTTTATTGAACACTAAATGGAAACATGAGAAGTATTAGAAAGGTCACAGGAATTAGATCAGTGTCAAGATATACTGACTAAGAATCATAATGATGATGTTATATGCATAAAGGAATAACTACCCTAGAACAAAAATTTGAATTTTTTTCTAAGTTAAAATAGGCAGAACTTATACTAAAAATAAGTACAGAGTTTTAATTTTTGTTATTTAAGTCATTTAATTCTTACTTTCACATCAGCAGCCACACAACAGTATACAAAATAATATGAGCAGAAGAGATGGGACAGCCCAGTTAATGATTGTAGCATCATTTTAAAAATGTTCTTTTAAGAATTTTTCACATGTTCTTGTTATCAATTTGAAACCTTTGCCAGATAAGGATATACATATCAAATAATCTAATAAACTATAAATTTAATACATCTTTTAAAAATGTTCAAAAGACAAGCCAACATTCAGAAATTTAATTGCTATTCAGCAATGTGACTTCAGGATTTTTCTGTTTTTACATTTATTTAAAAATTTAGGAAATATTAAACCTTACTTGTAATTACATTGCGAAAACACAGCTGAGGATCTAAACACATAAATTGGTTCTGTCATATGCACAAATATATGCAGCTTTAAATACCCAGAGCATACACAGAATGCTCATGTAGTATAAACAAAAAAGTAATGAATTTGGCTGAAGCTACTGTAAATATTATGATATTCAATTTCATTTTTAATTTAACTAGAATATACCAAGGATAATTTGCATTCCTCTATTTATATTATGTATAGTTAGAAAATCCTTTTGCTATAGCTCTGCTTTCCAGTTTTTGCTTTTGTTTCTAAGAATTTAATTATAAACATTCTTGGTATAGAAAAATAACAATCTACCTGACAAATCAGTGTTATAGGTTTTTCAAGAATACCAAACAACCTGACCCTTAATAGGCAACTTTTTCTAAAATAAATTATATTCTTGTAAAATTGAAATCAAGTAGAAAACGTTTTATTATCTTCCACAGTGATTTTAAAAACAGTAAAGCTGAATACGTGGATTTAATAATATATATAACAATATGAAATTGATGTTTTATTTGATTAAGGCAATATATTTGTATACTACACTGTGTTCTTCAATGTGCTTTTGCTTATCCACATGCAGTATTCTTCAGGAGTATTGGTATAATTAATAAAAGTTTTGATATATAATTTAAGCACTATGTATGCAAATGTTGGGTAAACGGAACTAAAGCATTCAGCTTCAAAGTAAAATTTCAGTACACATTTAGGTGAATAAATTTGTTAAAATTATTATTGAATTAGTAATTTTGCATTAGTATTAGAAGACTATGAGAGTTATGATATGATAATGGGAATTTGTTAACAAAAAACACATCAATATTTAGATGAACAAATGTGATTTTCACAATATTATAGCAATTTATGATAAGGTTTTGATAGATATACAGAGAGACAAATGGAAGTAAATTATATGTGCTGTCCTAGAAATCCTAGGCATTATTTTAGTAGTCAGTCACCCCTTATCTGAGGTTTGGTTTTCCACGATTGCAGTTACCTACAATCAACCACATGGTTTAAAAATATTAAATAGAAAAATCTAGACATAGACAATCGTAAGTTTGAAATTTTGTGCCATTCTCAGTAGCATGATGAAATCTCACACTGCCCTGCTCCCTCCCATCTGGGGCATGAACCATCCCTTTGTCCCACATAGGTTATCAGATAGAATGTAGCAATATTGCAGTGAGTGCTGGTCTTCAAGTAACCCTTATTTTACCTAGTATCTCCAAAGTGCAGGAAAAGTGATGCTGGAATATTGTTATAATCGTTCTATTTTATTACTGGTGTTGTTAATCTGTTACCCTGTCTAATTTATAAATTAAACTTTATCATAGGTGTGTATACATTAAGAAAAACAAGTATATGGAGAATTTAGTACTATCCCTAGTTTCAGGCATCCACTGAGGGTTTTAGAATGTATCTCCCATGGATAAGGGAGGACTATTATAATTGTTTCTGTTTCTATAAGGCAAAAATATGATATATGTGCTGACTCTAGATTTTCAATTATAGATAGAAAACATTATAGGAACACTAACAAGAAACATTTTCCTGGATAGCATAATTTATTCTAATCTTCCTTAGAATTTAATGGTATAAGCTATTAGTGTTTAAGAAGTGTTACTGTTACTTTTGTCTAATCACATAATATTAGATTTTTTTTTTTTTTTTTTTTTTTTTACTGTGGAAAATTCAATAGAAGTCTCTGTAAGTATTTTGTTTTTGATAGCTTTTGGCTAATTGTGGGATATATTTTTGGTTCTATATTTAGTATAGTTTGCTCTTTAGACAATCAAGAGTTGGTGCCATGTTGTGTGTTCTACATTAATCGATAATTTCTTGCAACTATAATTGTGAGACTATTTTAAGAGCCTGAGTAATCAGTATTGATCTCTTACTTCTACAGATTTAAAATTGCTTGGCAAAAACTGGGAAAGAAATCTAAATACAGTAATAAATAATGTAGATATACCATGAAGATAATATAATACTTTGATGTTACCTGGCCAACTATTTAGTGAAAGAGATAGACATGTAAACAAAATACATTACAAAACTACTATAGCTTGCTATAACTGATAAGGTGACTATCGTCAACAAAAATTTATTGTACATTTTAAAATAACTGAAAGAGTGTTATGGGATTGTTTATAACACAAAGAAGAAGAAATGTTTGAGGTGATGGATACTTCTTTTACCCTGATGTTACTATTATGCATTGCAAGCCTATATGAAAATATCTCATGTGCCTCATATAATTACTATGTACCCATAAAAATTATAAATAAAAATAAAATCTATATTATTACCAAATAAAATAGAAATTATATTTATATAATATATATTTTATTGTATATATTATATAGTGATAGATATTTATATTACATTACATATTATATGTATCTATACCTGTAACTATTCCTGTTTCTTTAAGGCAAAAATATGTTATATGTGATGACTCTAGATTTTCAATTACAGATAGAAAACATTTTTCTGGGTAACATAATTTATTCTAATCTAATCTATATATATATACCTGACAAGGGACACAATTGTTTTAGAACAGTTTGGGAGAGTTTTACTCCACTAGGTTGACGTAATTTTGAATTGTCTAATTCATGTTAGTAAGATATTTATAATTTTACAATTACATTGTGTTTTGCCCAGAAAATGCAGGTGATAAGAAAACTAAAAACTCCAGATAAACTCCTTGCCATTAATAGATGTAGTAACTGAATGGTATAACCATAAGAATGGATCATACATTTATAAGACATCTTTGAGCTCAGGATTTGCATTCTGATTGCTGGCTTGGCAGAAGACATTAGAAAATAAACTAAGAGCATTTGGATTAGTATTTTTTAAAAAGATAAAAGTAAAGCTTTGGGGAAAAATTAGGAAGAGTTATTTTACCTAGCATCTAATTCAGCCAAAAAGAATTTAACTTTTTTAGCAGAGTAAAACTTGAGTAAGTTTATAAGGATAAATTTGACCTTATCAGGTTTTGCTCATAGTGAATTTCAGGCAAAATATATTTTTCATAGCTCTTCTCTTACACACACACACACACACACACACACACACACACACACACACACACATATCACCTCTCCTAGAAATTAATGATCATTTAAATCATATAGTACTGTGTTTATTTTCAGATTTTTCTTTCCCACAAATTATGGGTTCCTTTTTATATTCACTCTTGTCTCTCATCTAACTCTCTTTTAGACCACAGTATTGGCAACTGGTTATTTCTTTAATAACTCTTGATGGAATATTATTGATTTAAACTAAGGCATCTGTTTTCTCCACATCCTCTCCAACACTTGTTATCTTTCATATTTTTGATAGTAATCATTTTGATAATAACCTTCGTGAGGTTATGTCTCATTGTGGTTTTAATTGGATTTCACGAACAATGAGTGATATTGACCATTTGTTTCATATACCTATTCACCATTTTTTTTTAAGTTAAAAGCAACTTTATTAGGAAAGCAAAGGAATAAAAGAATGACTACTCCATACACAGAGAAGCTTTGTTATTTGCATGTCTCCTTTTGAGAAATGTCTATTCAGGTCCTTTGCCCATTTTTAATAGTTTTTGTTGTTGTTGTTGTTTTTGTTTTTGTGCTATTGCATTGTTTGAGTTTCTTATATGTTTGGGGTTAACCCTTTATAAGATATTCAGCTGATTAATGTTTTTTTCCATTCTGTAGATTGCCTCACATTCTGTTTTTGTTGTTGCTTGTTTGTTTTGTGAAATCCCACTTATCTACATTTGATATTGTTGCCTTAACTTTTAGGTTCAAATCCAAATCAGAATAAAAATTATTGCCCAGACCTATGTTGTAGCTCTTCCCTATGATTTCTTCCAGTGATTTTATTGTACTAAGTCTTAAAGTCTTTGGTGCATTTTGAGTTTAATCTGTATGTGGTATAAGGTAGGGGTCTAATTTCATTTTTCTACATATGGATATCCCAGTTGTCCTAACATCTTTTCCTGAAAAGATTGCTCTTTTGCCTTTGTACATTCTTGAAACCTTTGTCAAAAATCAACTGTCTATAAATGAGTGCACTTTTGGGTTCTTTGTTTGGTACCATTGGCCTACGTGTCTATGGAAAGGATGCGGAGAAAACGGAATCCATGTACACTGATTTTTGGCAACATGGTAACATGGATAAACGTGGAGGGTATTATGTTAGGTGAAGTAAACCAGTCATAGAAGAACAAAAGCTGCATGATCTCACTTATATGTAGAACCTAAAATGATCAAACACATAGAAATAGAAATCAGAATGGTGTGTACCAGAGATTGAGAGGTGGGGGAAATGGGGAGATGTTGGTCAACAGGTAGAATGTTTCACTTAGACAGGAGGAATAAATGATAAGTATTTAAAGTGATGGACGGGTTTGTTAGCTTGATTCAATCATTCTACATTGTATATGTATTATTTTGCTATTGTGTTATTTTGTTCCCCATAAATATATACAATTATCATTTGCCAATATGTAAAAAAATAAAAATAAAATAAAGTAAGATAGCTGGCATTCTTTATAATCACATTTCATTCTGTGGTTTATATTTTTATTAAGATCCAAGTTTTCATCTTCTATTTTACAATGCAGAAAATGGGCAATCAATCAGAATATTTTAAAGTCAAATTCAACACAAGAAAGAGTATAACCAACCTATTTCAGAAGCATAGCTTTTCCTGAGATTTATTATAAATCACATTGTGTGCTTTATTACAATAAATATGTAAATACACACATACTTCAGAACATTCTTGATGTTTGTGATAAAATAAGAGTAAATATTATAATAAAACTTTTATAATCTTATTTGTACAAAGTGTGAATATATTTAATAAGAAAAATAGGATATATTTAGAATTTGATGGGTCTTCTAAAAGCAAATATATGTGAAATATGCTTTTGCAATTTGGACAGTTCCTACAAATGAATTTCACATATTCCTTGCTTCCTTTGAGATCAAATACTTCTAATTAAAGTGTAAGTATATGTCTTTCAGAGGTGTACTGAACTAAAGATAAGCAAATTCAGGTGATGACTCTGCAGTTCTGGGAATTGAAGTCATTATTTCATGTTAGACGTTTTGTAGTGATTAGTTTGCTCTGCCTACCCGCTACAATGTAAAGAGAAAAAAATAAAAGTTCCATAAATACATTATATCATTTGGATTTAAATTTTAATGTGCATGCATTTATTAAAATGCTAGTAATAGACTATTTAGTTTAAAAGTTTGGTTCACAAATATTTATTAAATTCTAACTTATTCTAGAAAATGTGGTAAGCACTGTAAATTAAAAAAAGTTTATAAATATTTCTAATAAGCAAGACCAACTTTCAAAAATATATACAGTAAAATTTCTTATATGCATACAAAAACAAATGTACACGGTAAAATTTGTGTAATTATTAAAATGATGTCTTAAATTCAGAGGGAAGAACAGTTACTCTGGCCTCAGAAGACCCCTAGACAAATGTGTGGACTGACTAATGGAGGCTGAGTAGGAGTTGGTTGGGTGAAGATGGGCTAAAGAGCACATCAGGCAAAGTGACCAGAGTGACCAGAGACATGAAAATGTGACATAGATTGATGTAGGGGCTTACTATAAGCTACAAAATAATACTTTAACATAAATTACAGACCTGAAAGTTAAGAGCTAAGTCTGATTCATAGACACCCTTTATGACATGCTAACTCTGTAGGAATTTATCAGTGGTTCTGAAACTTTAGTATGGGTAACAGTAATCTGGGATACCTATTAAAATATAGAGTCCCATGATCTACTCTCAGACATTTTAATGTGTTTTAATGTAAGTCTGAGGTGGAGTTTAGAAATTTCTATCTTTATCAGGTAAGCAAGATGATTCTTAATTATGCGGTTTTAATAATTGGTCATCAAAGGATTTTAAACAGGAGAAGTGACATTTAGAAAGATTATTCTCATTGTAATGTGAAAAATGGATATGAGATAAATAAAATTGTAGCAGAGAAATTAGTTGTAATGTCATACAATAATTCTGATGAGACATAAAGCATTACATTATGGCAGTAGGGCAGAAGAAAACAGGAGAAATGGTTTCTAAAATAATTGAGAAATTTATATTTATGAAACATAAGGATTTCATTTTTCAATTTAAGAGATGAAAAGAAAAAGGTTGTTTGAGAATGGCTGCTAGTTATCTGGCTCTTGTGATTGGGTAGGCAGTCATTACATTAAATTAAATAAGGCAAATGGCAAATTTCGGGGATTAAGTTGATGGATCAGTCATATGTTTCTCTCTTCTTCCCATATGAAATTCATGATAAAATTTTTTTATGTAAGTAAGTAAATAAATAAATCTAGCAACACTCAAACATTTAGGCAAACCATCCATAAATAAAAAGTGGAGGAATTTTCTGAAAGGTAAACCACAGGCAGAGAACAACAACTAGACATATGTGGAGGAGGTTTTCTTCTATGCAATGGAAACAGTATTGATGAGTTCCAAGTACATATACAGAAGAAACTGGGAGGTGAGTGTGTGCATATGGCAAACACCAGACTAACTAGTTGATGTAGATACTTCATTTCCAGTGGCAGAGTTCAATCCAGATAAAGACCTCTTCTGTCACCCAGAACCTCTACATCTTATACAGTAGCAATCCCCAAACTTTTTGACACTAGGGCCCAGTTTTGTGGAAGATAATTTTTCCATGGACTGGGACAGGAAGGGATCAGAGGATGGTTTGGGAATGATTCAAGCTCATTATATTCATTGCACACTTTATTTTTATTATTATTACATTGTAACGTATAATGAAATAATTATACAACTCACCATATGTAGAATGAGTGGGAGCCCTGAGCTTGTTTTCCAGCAACTAGATGGTCCATCTGGAGGCAATGGGACACAGTGACACCCAAAGTGTGTTGCTATGTCCAGTCTACTCCATAATCTTGTTTTGGTTGCTGTCACTGCAGAAACTCCTTCTTCACAAAGATAGGACGTTGGAAATAGAAGAAGGCTTTTCAGTGCTTTTGTGGCAATCTAAAGAGTATTTCTCTTTGACTTTAATCCAGGATGTATGGAGATTGTAAGTCTCAAATACACTTTTGGGGTTGCTTTCATCTGCGATTTCAAGCAATTGATCATCTTCTAGAAGACAAAGTCCATTCACCTGGCTTATTCACAAACGGTTAGTGCATCCATCCCCCCCCAGTTTGGGGGTCTTTTGCGGTTAGAAAATAATGCTCATATTCTTCTGAAAGCTGAGATAGGTGATCATGCACCTGCTGGGAGAAAGAAGGCCCTGGTTCAGTCTCTTTCAAAATCTCTGCTAATGTTTGAAACATGTTAAAAATCCCAGTGTTCGCTCATCACTCCCATAATTCTGGTTTGGATTTGATTGCAGCCACTTTATCTGCTGACTTGAACACAGTTATTCTCTCCCAAAGTGACAGATTGAGTTCATTGGGCAAGTTGAATGTATCACACAAATAAGCAAGTTTTGTAACCATTCTGTGTCACTGAAATATGCTGCTAGTAGTGACTGTTTTTCTAAAAGAAATCTCTGGAGTGGTCCTTGTAACTCAAAAACTCATGCCAGTGATCGACCTTCAGAAAGCCATCTCACTCCTATGTGTAAGAGAAATGTGTGTGCTCTGCATTCATCTCCTCATAGAGCTGCACAAACAGATGCCAGTTAAAGGCATGTATAATACTTCAATATGGTTAATACTTTTAATCATATCCTATCAAACATTATTAAGTTCTGGTGACATTTTTAGACTAGCAAGCATTTCTCTATGGATGATAGTGTGTAGACCCACATTCAGAAGTGACCTCTTTAACCCCAGTAAGGAAACCAGACGGCCATCCAGTCATGACAGCTGCTCCATCTGTGCATACACTGACGGAAAATGACCAGTTCTGTTTTCCTGATATGTAATCATTCAAAGACATGAATTGTTCTGCAGTTGTGGTGTTGTTTGCCAACAAAAGTACACATAACATATTTTCATGAACATTCTTTAGAAAAATATAGCACACAAAACAAACATTGTTGCCTTGTTGTCAACATTGGTAGATTCATCAGTCTGAATTGTGTATTACGGTAACTCATTTAATCTTCTCTAACGATTGTGCCTCAATATCCTCTCCTATTTCATCAATTCACTTAATTATTGTGCTAGCTAAAATAGGAACATGTGCCACCCTTTGAAGTGCAACCTCTCCAAAAATTCATGGCAAATGTCCTTAGCAGCAGCCAGGATCAACTCTTCACCAATAATAAAGGGCTTCTTAGCTTTAGCAAAGCGATTAGCCACTAAGAATGATGCTCTCAGTGCAGACACATTTAATGAAGTGGTGGCCTTCAATAATTGCTTCTGTTCTTCATGTTCACATTTCTTTTCTTTGAAAAACTCCAAAGGCTTGTCTTTTATTGCAAGGTGTTTGTCTTCTTGCAGAGCAACATGTGGTGAGCAGTTTTGAAGCTTTCATGGCTTCATTGGATAGCCAGTCACCACATATTATAGAGAGAGGGCCTGGAGAATGTGAATCACCTGTTGGAATGAACTCATAATTTAGGTAGGACTATTGGTGTTTTCTTTTAAATGCAGCTTTCTTTTTGTTGGCAGTCTTAGAGTCTTCTGCTGTCTCATCATTGGGTCTTTTTCCCTTTTCAAAGAATCTCTCCAGTGATACTTATTTTTTACTCATTTGGGCTAGGGTTAGCTTGTTGGGCTTACCAAAACTGTGACTGAGACAATTGCATAGTGTGGGAAAGAGACATGGATGGAAGTGGTAAATAAAGTAATGAGTGGGCCACACGTGGACTAAACTAAGTGTTGGATTCTGACTTAAAGCGTGCCACCAGATGCAGCTGTACAATTGAAGTCCTTTAACTCACTGACCATTATAAAGCCTGCCACCAGATGCAGCCTGTCACTTGCCACTCACTCATAAGAGTTTTGATATGAATCTGCAAGAAGTTGACTTATCATTGTCTCTGTGTAGTCAAACTTCTCTGCTAATGGTAATTTGTATTAGCATCACTGCCTCTGCTCCACCTCAGATCATCAGGCATTAGATTCTCATTAGGAGCATGCAATTGAGATCCCTTGCATGCACAGTTTGCAATAGGGATCATGCTCCTATGAATATCTAATGCTGCTATTGGTCTGACAGGTGGTAATGCAAGCAATAGAGAACAGCTGTAAATAAAGATGAAACTTTGCTCACTCACCCACCACTCACCTCCTGCTGTGTGGCCTGGTTCCTAATGGGCCACAGACCAGTACAGGTCTGTGCCCAAGATGTTGGGGACCCTTGTTATACAGGACACAGTAATTCACAGGTTTTTGTGTGGGATAGAGAAGTAGATGTGTACTATCTTCTGGAGGCAAGAAGATACAGGGAAAGTCAATAACCAGGTAATTACTCACTAAAGCAACCTCTCCTATGGTTACTTTAATGTGGCATATTATCTAACTCCACACTTGGGAAATATAGAAGGATATGCTGTTGTTTGGTCAGACACCTGAATAAGCAGAAGCAAAAGATGTATCAAATGTGAGTGCAAAATAAATATAGTACATACATGAGTAAAAGTAACACCTTATAAGATAATTAGGGGATTCAAGCAGAGGAACACATCTTAGAGATAAAATGGAGTTAAAAATTTAATTTTGGGCATGTCATTTCAGGTGAATATAGAAGATTTGTAAAAGTATTGTAAAAGGTTGTCCAGTGAAATAGTATATAAGTTTCAATCTCAAGAAAGAGAATAGAGCTTAATATATTAATTTTAAAGAAATATTTATGTAGTTGATGGATATATGTACTGATATTCATGTAAATGATACATTATTGGTGAAACTGTCAAGGAATAATACATATTAGAAAAGAATGGTGTATCCAAGTAAAATCTGGAGTAGTCCTGGATATAGCATCTATCTTTCCACCTTATAATTCTGATCACATATCTGAATTTGCACATAATTCTGATCACATATCTGAATTTTCTAGTAGAGCCGGATACAAAGATTTGAGAAAAAGGAGTGTATCTGGGGACTGAGCCCAGACTACACCAGCAGTGAAGTAGCAGTATGAGAGGGAAGCCAGTGTTGTGTTATCAGAGGAGTCTTCCCAACAGCAGCTTGATCTTGAGGAACTCTGGAAGATTCAGTATTTATGCAACAACTCCAATGGATAACATTTTGAGAAACTTTTTAACATAAATATTTTGCCATATCATATTGAGAGATATTTAGAGAAATTCTCATAATTTCATGACATGGATAATAAAGTAACAAACAAGTGGATATAGCTTTTCTAAACATAACTACTTATAACAATTTAAGGCATGTATATACACATGTATATACACATATACACACATATAGAGAGAGATATATATGTAAGTGCATGTATTTACCTAATTATATGTAGTCATGTTTTTATTTTTCTATTGAAGTGTTTTTGGAACAGTCTTCTGGGTTCATAAATATTGTTTATAATAATTATTAAAAGCAAAATTGAAATTTTATTTTCTTTTAATAACTTGTGTTTTATAAAATTGAATTTTATTTGCTTTTAATAAGCTTAACTACATAATAGTGTTTACTTATCCATTTCCCTTTTGTTGACTATTTTGTTTTATTTTTCTTCCAAGTGTTAACAAATAGCATCACAATAAACATTCTTAAGTATAATTCTTCATTCTTATCTCTCTTTATTCTCTTGAATATATTCCTAAATGAGAGGTATAGATTATTATCTAGATGGTTACACATATTTTAAGGTAGTTTGATTCCATAACAGCAGTCTATTAAAACACACAACAGTCTATTAACAGCAGTCTATTTCTAACAGCAGTATATTAAAACACACAAATCAGATCTTTGTACTTCTTTATATCAGATGAGCTGCAAACAGTTTTGATATACAACCTGTTAAGTAGGATGCTTTGATCAATTATAGTTATTTAAAATTATACACATTTATTACTATATGAAAATAATTTATAAATCATAATATAGTACATAAAATGAAGACATTAATATAAAATTAACATGAGATTCCTAGTATTTTCCTAAACATTTTTGATACTATTTTAGACCCTATCTTTTCCACATTTTTTATTTCCACTATTGGTCCTCACTTTCATCTGTAAGTCTTAGAATTTATGTAATGGAACACAAGAAAAGTTAGCAAATGAGAATGTCAGTTTTAGGGCAACTATTTGTAGGTTTAACATGATGATATTAATTATCATAAGAACTCTTTGTTTAATGTTTCAGAGTTTACAGTGTATTTGTACACAAAAACATCTCATTTATTCTTCACATGTACTTTACTATCTTAGCAGAAAAGTAAGTATTATCATCCCCCTTTGAAAATTAATACAATTAAGATTCAGGAAGCTCAAATGTCTTTCTTGGCCATACAACCAATGATAATATACCTCATTTTCATAATAAGACCTTTCAAGTACTGGGTGTTTGTCTGAAATCGGGGCTTAAAATCAGAGTTCCCTGGGTTATAGAAGCAGTATGAAAAGGACTGATAAATCCAAGCACAAGATTGTGCTGAATATGGTCAAGAACATGGCGCTTAAAACTGGGGGTTGCAGAGGACCTAGGTCAAGAAGTGGATCTGGAGTAAAGGTGATGAAACAGCAGATCAGATAGGACACAGGCAACACGGAAAGGCAATGCAGAGTAACGAACCAAGTACAGAACTCCTATGCGAGTGGTTGTTAAAAGAGTATGTGTGTGTGTGCATGTGTGTGTGTGTGTGTTTAGGAAACACACAGTCTCTGGATCAGAAAACAAACAGTTTATCGCTCATGGAGAATCAGAGTGCCTTTTCCCCCCAAACCCTGATTCTCCCTCAAGGAGTGACACAGTGAGAGCCAAATGTCCAGTCATTTGTGCGTCACAGGAACCCTGCCATTATGTGATCCAGACCTCACAGACAGCAGCTGGTGTGTGGGCCCAACCTCCCCTTAACTGAAAGAAAGATGCCTAGAGTTTTACTGCCCTGGGATGTGAGAAAATGACTCTAGGGCAGGCGAGTTTTTTCATCTCTGTGGAGTAATACTCTATCAATTGCTAAGGCTTGTCAGTGCTTTTTTGGTCAGAAAGCCCAGGCCTTGAAGAAACAAAAACATTTACAAAGAATTGTTCCCTAAAACTGGTGACCACAGAAGCAAGGAAGGAGAATGCATCTTGACCAAAGCCTCCAGATTTGGTATTTGTCAGATATTTCCTAGATTGCTTGTTAAGCTCCTTGACTACGAAAAAGTCCTTGTTTCAGTCCATTCTTGTAATGTTTTTATTTTCATTAACTTTATCGTTTCCTCTCAATTTTGTCTTTATTCAGTTGCACTTCCACAAAATATTCATTTTACCTGCTGTGAAGATTGTTGTAGATATGGTCACCACATTGAAAATGTGCTTTCACTTCCTATTGCTTGAGCCCAACTACTGGCTGTTCATTTCCAGGTACTCTTAAAGGGACAGCAGCATTGAGACCACCTCTGAGATCTGTGGTCTGGATTTCTGATGTAACAAAGGAACAAGGGCTTTCCCCTTGTTCCTATAAGGAGGGGGTCATGCAATTGGTCCAATCACCATGGGGCGGGGGGGTGGCTACATATTTCGATGCTGTATTTGATCCAAAGCATCTTTTTCTTTCCCTTCAAGAAGTTTTGATAACTTAGCTCAAAATGTTATGGGCATCTATGCACCTTAAAAACAGCAAGCTATCAATGAACATGCTAAGTCAGTTATGAGCTCATGACCACAAGTCATTACTATTTAAAAATTACAAAGTGTATCATATTTTTAAATACAAGACTTTTTTTTTTTTTTTTGAGATGGAGTTTCATTCTTGTCGCCTAGGCTGGAGTGAAATACAAGACTATTATTAAGCATTATTAACAAAAGTACTATTTTGCTTATCAGAGTTGAGTGGTAGTTTTAACAAGTTATTTTCTGTGAAAGCTTTAACAAGATGAAAGGACTTACAACACTGTCAGACACAGCTAAGAAAAACTTAGAAATAACTGACAAAAAAGGAGGCCCAAGAGACTTCATCCATTCATCCTTACCACCACAAATACTGTCTGACAGCATATCTAGTTTCTCTGATGTTCAGTACAAGAAACTACGTATCTGACACTGGATTTTTATAGGTAAATACAAGAGTTTCTTGTTGTAAAATGGTCTCTTGAGAAGTTTACAATACCTAGGTGTCACTTTCAAGTAGAAACAAAGCCTCAAAAATTTAACTAACTGCAACTGTATACATTTTACCATTTTCCTACCTCTTACTGTGAAATTTGTAAAAAATAAATACAGGATACATTTTATTCCCTTATGGCTGTTTATAGTTTTATGTATATAATAATACTGAGTAAAATGTTAATGAATCCCACGGTTGAATAAAAATAGATTTTGTTATTAACCAAATAAAATTTTAGATAAACTATTCTTAATATGTGAACAAACAAAAATAGACTTCATTCAATATACTTTCTTTTGTTTAGTGTATTAGAAAATACCTTGATTTCTTACACTTTTACAAGATGGAAAGTAGATGAATTTGATTGAGTTTACCATGCAAAAAAAAATGATATTTGTTTGTTGATTTTGTTAGTTCACTAACCAAATTATTTATTATTCATATTGCATAAAGCATAAAAGCTTTCTAGAAAGTTATAAGGATTTTGCTTCTCATTCACATAATTCTTAGCACATAGAAATTTTAAAATAAACATTAGTTATTATATTCATTGCTATATTAATCTATTTCTTCCACTAATGCTCTGCATGTCATGCACGCCTCCATTTTCAGAGAACATTCTATACTGATACTCAGTTTTGTATAGTTTTATTTTCTTATTCTCTGTTGTTTCCATTTCATTAATATTAGCGTTTAATAAGGATCAATTTTTGCAATGAAATGATTGACACATTCCCAACTCAAATGCTCGTGACTCCCCAGTGCCTATCCTGGTGCCATTCTCCTATGTCGCATAAAGTTGCTCTGCTCCTTTCTAGGACAGCTCAAAAGTGCAAGGGATTTACTCTATTCATGAGACTTCTCAATAGCAGAGGGAAGAGAGATCATACATCTGTGTCCAGGCTTTCCTCTCCCTCAGTCAGACCATTCTGGGGCATGAGCTCCATGATATCTCAGAGGCCCCCTTGCTGGATGAAGCCCTCGTTGCCCACAATGATAATCTACACCTTAACCCACGCTTTAGGGGTATTTCTCCTTTTTGGATTATATTTTCTTTTTTTCCAACTGGAAATTGCTTGAATCCCTATTCAAATATACTATTTGCCCTCCACGTCCTTATTGCTGGGTCAGCTTTTAAGAGGAATCCAATCTAAAAGAATCTCCATGACACTAAATTCAATATATATACTTTGACTGTTACTTTGCTTTTGAGTTACGTTTGATATACTTGACAATTTCTGTATTTGGAGAACACTATTTTCTTTCGTTTCATTGACACCACATCCCCCTGGTTTTCCTTCTATAACTTGAATCTGTTTATTTCTTGTCAGTCTTTTACCTGGAGGGTTCTGTACTGTGTCCTTTTCTCTTTCTACGATTCACTCTTTATGGCCGTCTTATTCTGAATCTCCAAATACTATCTCTGGATATGTCACTATTAACTGTCTACTTTCACACTACACATGTCTTTTAGGTTTCTTTTATTTATTTATTTACTATTTATTTATTTATTTTTGATGTGGAGTCTTGCTCTGTCGCCCGGGCTAGAGTGCAGTGGCGCGATCTCGGCTCACTGCAAGCTCGCCTCCCGGGTTTACGCCATTCTCCTGCCTCAGCCTCCCGAATAGCTGGGACTACAGGCGCCCGCCACCTCGCCCGGCTAATTTTTTTGTATTTTTAGTAGAGATGGGGTTTGACCGTGTTAGCCAGGATGGTCTCCATCTCCTGATCTTGTGAGCCACCCACCTTGGCCCCTCAAAGTGCTGGGATTACAGGCGTGAGCCGCCGAGCCCGGCCATCTTTTAGGTTCTGTACCCAAATTATCAACATATTTTAGAAAAGCATTGATAACAGAATTTTGAGATGTTTATTGCCTGCAATCTTGCTGTCTTCTGGTATTTATTTTTCTCTACCACGCACCACCTTTATTCTCAAAAGCAAAATGATAGGCATAGATATTGTCTCCTTCTCATTCACATCCCACATTTAATCAATTATCAAATCCTACTTAATAAAGGTTCTATATGTGGTTTATGTGTGTGTGAGTGTGTTTTCACTTTTTTAAGGTTTTGCTTTTAATTAATATGGAATAATTACAGAATAATTATACATATATATGGAGTACATTGTGATGCCTCACATTAAGCAGATGCTGTGATCATCTGTATAACAACGTTTGCCAGTTCCAGAGTATGAATTGAGAATGTGGGAAGTAATTTCTTGAGCCCATAGTAATGTGATTCGGGTTGTTCTCTTTTTTTCATAACAGAAATATTGATATAGAAAGGTAATACTGAATATTATATGTAGATACAATCTTAGGATGTTTACTTTCTTTTCTAAATTTTAACTATGTTGTCTAAATGGTAAAGTCACATAGTTGGCCATAAATACACTTGAAAATGATGGCCTGTGTTTTTCTGGCACCAGTAGAAAAGTATCAAGGCATGAAGACTTGGCTACGCCTAAAGGCCCTAGGTTTATTTCTGCATCTCAGTAATGGTGTTTACTTCTTAAGCATACCACTTTGCTACCTCTTGCTTTGAAAAAGCACAGATAGTGCATACATAATAGACATAATGAAAATATTTAATTTTTTACTTTTTTATTCTTTCTTACTCCTTTTTAAAGTTTTACATTTTTTTTTACAAATTTAGGAGGAACATGTAAAAGTTTGTCACATGTATGTAATTAGTGATTAAGCTAGGATATGTAGGGTTTTCATTACCTGTGTACAATATATTTTTGTTAACTCTATTCACCCTACTTTACTATCAAGTATCAATTTCAGTCTTTCTGGCTTTCTGAGCAGCATCATGATGGCTGCTGTCAAAAACAAGCACCTCACAAAAGGTGGCAAAAAGGAGCCAAGGAGGAATGGTTGATCCATTTTTTAAGAAAAATTGTGTGATGTAAAAGCACCTGTTATGTTCAATATAAGAAATATCGGAAAGACACTAGTCACCAGAGCTCAAGTAAATAATACCATCTGACAGCATCAAGGGTCATGTGTTTGAAGTGAGTCTTGCTGATCTGCAGAATAATGAAGTTGAATTTGGAAAATTCAAGCTGATTCCTGAAGATGTTCATGTCAAAAACTTCCTAACTTCTATGGCATGAATCTTACCCGTGATAAAATGTGTTCCACAGTAAAAATTGCCAGATCATGATTAAAGTTTCTTTCAATGTGAAGACTATTGATGTGAATTTGTTTTATCTGTTCTGTATTGGTTTTACTAAAACATGCAAAAATTAGTTATGAGACGTCTTAGGATCAGCACCAATGGGTCCACCAAATCCAGAAAAAGGTGATGGAAATCATGACCTGAGAAGAGCGACAAATGACTTGAAAGAAGTGGCCAGTAAATTGATTCCATACAGAATTGCAAACTATGTAAGAAAAGCCTTGTCAATCTATTTATCCTCGCCATGATGTCTTTTTTAGAAAAGTAAAAATGCTGAAGGAGCCCAAGTTTGAACTGGGAAATTCATGGAGCTTCATGGTGAAGATAGTAGTTCTGGAAAAGCTATTGTGGATGAGATAGTTGCTAAAGTTTAACAAGTTTATGGGTATGACCAACTCTTCCAAGAATCTGTTTAAGGTTGAGACTTTTAATAGTGTAAATAAAAAGTCCCATTTGTGATAAAAACAACACATGGACCTTAAATTTTCTATCTAACTATACGTTCTTATACCCTTTAACCTACTTCTCTTTAGTCTCCTCTCTACCCTCAATTCACCCTTCTCAGTCTGTTATCTATTCTGTTATCTATCTTTCCACTACTTACCTCTATGTATGTAATCTTTTTTTTTTTAACTCATAAGTGAGAACATGCAATATTTTTCTTTTTGTGCCTGGCTTATTTCACTTAGGATAATGACCTCCAGTTCCATCCATGTTGATGCAAATGACATTAATTTGCTCTTTTTAATGGCCAAGTCGCATTTCATTGTGTATATGTACCACATTTTCTTTACCCATTCATCTGTTGGTAGACACTCAGGTTGATGTGTATTTGGTATTTTAAGTGCCCCTGCAATAAACATGTGAGTGCAGGCGTCACTTTGATTTATTAGTTTGTTTTCCTTTGGGTTGATATCTAGTAGTGGCATTGCTGTATCAAATGGTAATTCTAGTTTTAGAAATCAAGAAATTTCCCTGCTATTCTTCATAGTGACTGTACTGATTTACATTCCCACCAATTGTATTTAAGAGTTCCCTTTTCTCCACATTCTCACCATCATCTGTTATATTTTGGTCTTTTTAGATGCCTAATAGACATTCTGGCTGGAATAAGAGGATATCTCTTTCATTTTTCATTTGTATTTATCTGATGATTAGAGATATGAAGCATTTTTTTTTTTTATACCCATTGGCCATTTGTATGTCTTCTTTTCAGAATGTCTATTCGTGTCTTCTGCTTACTTTTTAACCTGATTGGGAATTTTTTTGTAATTTATTGAGATGTTTGAGTTCCTCAAATATTATAAAGATTAGCCCCCTGTCAGAGTAATAGTGTGCAGATATTTTCTCACATTCAACAGATAGTTTCTTCACCCTGGGTTATTTATTTTGCTTTGTAGAGCTTATTTAGTTTAATTAAGTCCTTTCTATTTGTCTATTTTTGTTTTTGTTGCCTGTGCTTTTGAGGTCTTAGTAACAAATTTTTTACCTAGACCAATGTCCAGAAGAGTTTTGCTTTAGTTGTCTACTAGTATTTTTATACTTTCAGATCTTATATTTAAATCTTTAATTTATTTTGAGTTAATGTCTATCTGATGAGAGATAAGAGTTCAGTTTTATTCTTCTGAAACCAATTTTCTTAGCACATTTATTGAAGAGAGTGTATTTTCCCCAGTGTAAGTTTTTGTCCGATTTGTCAAAGATTAGTTGGTTGTAAATGTGTGGCTTTATTTCAGGGTTCTCTATACTGTTCCATTGGTCTATGTATCTATTATTAGACCAATACTGTGCTGCTTTGATTATGATGGCCTTGTAATCTTGTAATATATTTTGAAGTTAGGTTAATATGATGCCTCTAGATATCTCCTTTTTGCTCAGGATTGATTTGGTTATTTGGGTTTTTTTGTTGTTGTTGCTTTATACTAGTTCTAGATTTTTTTTTACCTTTGTGTAAAAGAATGTGAGCATTTTTTATAGAGATTGAATTAAGTCTGTAGATTGCTTTGAGCAGTATGATCATTTTAGTGACATTAATTCTTCTGCTCCATAACCATAAGAAGCTTTTCTATTTTTTGGTGTTCCCTTCAATTTCTTTAATCAGCATTTTGTTTATTTTCCTAATAAAGCTATTTTACCTCCTTTGTTAATTTTATTGCCAGGAATATTTTTGGCAGCTTTTATAAGTGAGATTAGCTTATTGATTGTTTCAGCTACATTCTTACTAATGTATAGAAATGCTACTGATCTGGCCACAGTGGCTTACAACTGTAATCCCAGCACTTTGGGAAGCCGAGGTGGGCAGATCACTTGAGGTCAACATGGTGAAACCACATCTCCACTAAGATAAAAATACAAAAATCAACCCAGCATAGTGGCACATGCCTGTAATTCCAGCTACTCAGGAGACTGAGGCAGGAGAATAATTTGAACCCGGGAGGCAGAGGTTGCAGTGAGCTGAGATGCTAAGATTGTGCTTTCAGGGAATGGAAGGGGAGGAGAAGAGAGGGGACGGGAGGGGACAGGAGCGGAGGGGAGGGGAGGAGAGAAGGGAAGGGAAGGGAAAAAGAGAAGAGAAGGGAAGGGTAGTGAAGGGAGAAAGAAATGCTATTGGTCTTTGTAGGTTGACTTTCTATCCTGCAACTTTACTGAATTCATTAATCAAATATAAGATATTTTTGGTGGAGTCTAGGTTTTTCTAGATATAACATCATATAATCAGCAGAGGGACACTTTGACTGTCTCTTTTTCTATTTGGATGCCCTTTCTTCTTCTTTTTTTTTTTTTTTTTCTTGAGATGGAGTCTTGCTCTGTTGCCCAAGCTGGAATGTAATGCCGCAATCTTGGCCCGCTGCAACTTCCGCCTCCTAGACCCAAGCAGTTCTCCTGCCTCAGCCTCCTGAGTAGCTGGGATTACAGGCATGTGCCACCGTGCCCAGCTAATTTTTGTATTTTTAGTTAGAGATGGGGTTTCACCATGTTGTCCAGGCTGGTCTTGAACTCCGGACCTCAGGTGATCCACCCACCGCAGGCTCCCAAGTGCTGGGATTACAGGCGTGAGTCACTGTGCCCATCCGCCCTTTATTTTTCTTTTGCCTGATTTCTCTGGCTAGGACTTTAAGTGCTTTGCTTGACATGAATGCTGAAAGTGTTCATCCTTGTCTTGTTCTGGTAATTACATGAAAGGCTTTCAACATTTCCCCATTTCATATGATGTTAGCTGCTGGTTTGATATACATGGCTTTTATTATTTTGAAGTATTTTTCCTTCTAGGCATAGTTTGTTGAGAAATTTTGTCATGAATACATGTTGAATTTTGTCAAATGCTTTTTCTGCATCTATTGAGATGATTGTATGGTCTTTTCCTTCATTCTGTTGACATGATATTGATCTGTGTATGTTGAACCATCCTTGCATCCCCACCATAAATCCCATGTCATTATGGTTTATTATCTTTTTCAAGCGTGGCGGAATTTATTTAGCTAGTATTTTGTTGGTGATTTTTTTCAGTCTATTTTCATCAGGAATATTGACCTATAGTTTCCTTCTTTGTTGAGTCCTTGTCTGGTTTCGGTATCAGGGTAATGCCAGTCTCATGGAATTAGTTAGGAAGAATTTTCTCCTATTTCATTGTTTTTTTAAATAAAAATCCTCTTTTTTTGTTGTTGTTGCTGTTGTTTGTTCCTTTCAAGAGGATTGGTATTAGCTTTTTGTACATTTGGTGAAATTATTATTGGGAGACATTTTATTATAGATTCAAACTTGCTATTTATTGGTCTGTTCAGATTTTCTATTTCTTCCTGATTCAATCTTGGTAGATCTTATGTTTTCTGTACTTTATCCATTTTCTCTAGGTTTTTCAGTTTATCAGCGTATAGTTATTGATAGTTGTCTCTTATGACCTTTTTCTACTTATGTGGTATCAGTTGTAATGTCTCCATTTTCATTTCCGATTTTATTTATGTCTTTCTCTTCTTGGTTAGTCAAGCTAGCAATTAATCAGTTTAGTTTGTCTTTCTGAAGAACCAATTTTCTATTTTGCTGACCTATTGTAATTTTTTAGTGTCTATTTCATTTAGTTATATTCTGAGTTTTATTGTTATTTTCTTCAGCTAATTTTAGATTTGGTTTGTCCTTTCTTTTCTCATTCCTTAAAGTGCATTGTTAGATTGTTAATCTGTAATCTTTCTACTTTTTTAATGTTACAAACTTTTCTCTTAGCACTCTTGTTTCTGTATCACATAGGTTTTGCTATGTTGTGTTTTCAGTTTCCTTTGTTTCAATAAATTTTTTACATTTCCTTCTTAATTTCTTTGTTAGCTCAGTGGTCATTTGAATATATGTGGGGTTTTTTTTTGTTTTAATTTCCATGTGTTTCTATAATTTTCAAGATTCCTTTTGGTTGTGGTTTCTAGTTTTATTTTCATTGTGGACTTAGAAGATAGTTGATGTGATTTTGAATTTGTTGAGACTTTCTTGGAATCTAACATATGGTCTATCCTGGAAAATGCTCCATGTTCCGGTGAAAATAATATATATTATCAGTTGTTGGATAGGATGTTCTGTAAATGTCTGTTAGGTCCATTTACTATATAGTCCAGTATAGAGTCAATATTTCTTCATTGATTTTCTATCTAGGTGATCTATGTAATGGTGAGCGTGGGGTGTTAAATTCTCCCATCATTACTAGATTGCAGTGTATCTCTTTCTATAGATCTCATAATAGTTGCTGTATGAATCTGAATGCTAAGGTTCTTGGGACATATATAATTGTTATATCTTGGAACTATATTGATCTCTTTATTATTATATAGTGACATTTTTTGTCTTTTTAATACTGTTTTGATTTAAAGAGTGTTTTATCTGATATAAGTACAGCTACTTCTGCTTGTTTTTGCTTTTTATTTGAATGGAATATTGTTTTCTATCCCTTTATTTTTAGTCTGTATGTATCTTTACTGCTAAGGTTCATTTCTCATAAGTAGTCCATAGTTGGATCTTTTTTTTTTTTTTTATCTTTTCAGCAATTATTTCCTTTAAGTGAATAATTCAATCCATTTGTATTCAAGATCTTTCTTTGTATGTGAGGCTTTGTTGCTGTAATATTGTTAATTATTTTCTGATTGTTTTATGTATTTTTTATTTTTATTCTATTGTTTCTCATTTTGGTTTGGTGGATTTCTGTAATGAGTCATTTCTCTTCCTTTTTGTGTGATTATCAGTGAGTTTTATACTTTCATGTCTGTTCATGATGGTAAATGTTATCCTTTAACTTCTAGGTTTAAGATCCCCTTAGATATTTCTTTTAAGACCTATCAAAATGGTAACAAGTTCCCTCAGCATTTGCTTGTCTGGAAAATATTTTATTTATCTTTCATTTATGAAGGATAATATTGCTGGATATAACCTTCTTAGCTGAAAGTTTTTTTTTTCAGTACTTTTAATATATAATTCCATTCTCTTCTAGCCTGTTAAAGTTGCTGTTGAGAGATTTGATATTAGTCTCGGGGAGGTGACTTTGTCTTTCTGTTTTTAGGATTTCCTCTTTATCTTTGACTTCATACATCTGCTTATAATGTTCCACAGAGAAGAAATTTTTGCATTGTATCTGCTTGGGGATCACTGAGCCATTTTCATGTATTATTTTATTCAATAAGTTTTCTAATTTTTTGTTATCTCTATGCTCTTGCTGATTCTGATAATTTTAATATTCAATAGCTTTATGCTGTCTTAAATATCACAGAGGCTTTGTTCATTCTTTTTTATTATATTTTCTTTATTTTTGCCTGACTGGGTTATATCAAAAGACCTGTCTTCAAGTTCTGAGATTCTTTTTTCTGCTTAATCAAATCTATTATTGAAACTTTCAAATGTAAAGGTAAATATTTCCTTTAATAAATTCTTCACTTCCAGAATTTCTATTTTATTATTCTAAAAACATATTCTAAAATATATATTCTAAAAATGTATATTGTTTTTGAAAAAATACATCTTTGGTAAGTTTCTCATTTATGTCCTGATTTTTAAAATATGTTTTCTGTATTTTATAGAATTCTCTTTATCCAACTAAGTTTCTTTACAGTTAATGTTTTGAATTCTTTATCTATTATTTTGAGAATTTCTGTTTGGCTAAGGTTTATAGCTGGATAATTATTATGTTCTTTGGGAGTGTCATATTTCCTTTTTTCATGAGTCTTGTGTCCTCACACCTGTACATCTGGTATAACAGTCACTTCTCCCTATTTTTAAATTACTTTCATAGGAGAAGACTTTTTCCTGAAGATGTATCCATAATGTAGTTTGGATAGGGCATTTGGCTATGATTCGGGATACCTGCAGTAGTGTAGTCTCTTTATGATTTATTTGACTGTAAACAATTTTCATAATGTGTGAGATTTCCTCAGTGGCTCGGGGTAAACTTATTAGTGAAGATTGTGGCAAAGTCGTGCTGGGGACTAGAATGCCAGAAGTGCCAATATTCAAGGACTAGTGATTGCGGTTGTGGGTTTAGCATGCCTATTTTTGTGCCCCAGGGCAATATACATTGGCATCTGTGTTGGTGGTTACCAGTGAGCCAATTCTTGGGCTTTCAGATTGTTTGCTTGGATGGTGGTGGTGGCAGAGATGGACTGAGTGGGTGGGTGGATTATAGGTCCCTAAGCAGCCAGAGTGGTAGAGGAGATGGTGGCAGCAGTGACAAGACAAGTCTCTGAGTCCCAAGTGGTGTGCATTGGTGTTGGTGGTGGCTGTGATGGTCTGTTCAGGTGAGTCTTCAGGCTTGCAGATGGTGCTTGCAGATAGGTGCCAGCTGGGTTGGTAGCAACCAGATGTTCCAGGCCCTCTGGAGGAGTTTTCAGATGCTGCAGTGGTGGATTAAATTGGGCAATTCCCCAAACCCTGGCTATGTGAGCTGTCTTGGAAGGATGGGTAAAAGTCAAGTGGGAGGGCTTGCACTCAGTCCCAACCAATGGTGAGAGAAGGCACCAGTCATGATGGGTGAGGGCAGAGTGAATCTCAGGCCCCCCGCAGAGTGCTGAAGTAAGGAGTGGTTGTGGCTGTGCTGAGATCCTGCCACTGGAGTGGATGGGGCAGGCTTCACTGGACACAGCCTGGGTCAATGGTGGGGCAAACATTCATCCTTCTCATGCCATAGTCCCAGTGGGGTTCAACTCTCAGTCCTGGCAAGAATAGTATATGCCTAGTTCACACCTCAGCCCAGCTGTAGGAACTCCCTGCTCGGTTTGCAATTCAGTCCTAGGAGCAAGTTTTACCCCATTTGCACCCTAGTATCAGTCACCATGGAGCTCACATCCCAGAACCAGCAGCTGCAGTCCATGCCTCATTCACTTATCAGCTCCACATGTGGGAGCTTGTTCCCAGATTACACCCCAGTTCCTGCAGCAACAGCCCAAGTTTTCCTAACACCTCACTCTCAGTGTCACTGAGCTCCAGGGCAGAACACCAGGATTTAAAGTGGCACTTGACTATACCTACCTAGATCAGAGAAAAGGTATGGTACCAAGCACAAAGTCCATCCTAGAGGAATTCTCGCAGTTTCCTGGAAGCTCTCTGTGTTAGTTTCAAGCCTTCACAGGGTCAAAGGGCTCTCCTGTGGCAAGATTCCATAGTGCGAATGCGGACTACCTCAATTCTCTCTTACACTTGCTCCATATGGGGAAGTCACTCCTGTCTCCCAGCCAATCCCAGCCAAGCATGCTGGCTCTTTCTGTCTCTTCTCCTTCCTTGATTTCAATGTTTCCTCTCACTTTTCTGTTGCATTCCAGTGTTATTTCTCACGTAATGTATTCAGTGTGATTGTCTACGTACTATTTTTGTTCTTCTGAGTAAAGGAGGCAAGCATGAAATTCTTCTAGCCATCTTGAAGGCCCTTCTTGTGTGTTTTTAAAATATCACTTCTCTTTGCCACTTCTCCTTTCTCATGTTTAGAGTTAAAAGCAACATGGTCTTAATTGACATACTGAAAATCCTAAATTGTAGTCCATGATTGTTGCTCTTAAAATAATACCTGTCACTGGGTAATTTATAAATAAACAAAATGTTTTTCTTACAGTTCTGGAGGCTGAGAAATCCAAGGTTAAGGGAGTGCATCTGGTGGGAACTCTGCGAAATCCCAAGGCAGTACAGGGTGTTACATGAGGAGGGGCCTGGGGATGCCAGCTCAGCTGTCTCTTTTACCCTTTATGAAGCCACTAATGCCAACCTCATAATGACCCATTAATTCATTAACCCATGAATCTATTCATCTGTGAATGAATTAAGTCATTAAAGACAGCAGGACCCCTATGACCCAGTTACCTGTTTGATACCTCACCTCTCAATACTGCCATATTGAGGATTAAATTTCAACATGCATTTTGGAAGGGACAAATATTTAAACCATGGCATTCTGCCCATGGTCCCTCAGCACTCATGTCCTTTTCATATTCATCTAATTTCATTGTCCCAAAGTCTTAACTTGTTCCAGTACCAAGTCAAAAGTCTAAAGTTCAGAGTCTCCCTCTGTAAACCTGTGAAATCAAAATAAGTTAGCTACTTCTAAGACACAATGATGGTACAAGCCTGACATAGGTATTCCTATTTCAAATGTAGGAAACAGGCAAAAAGAGAGGAGGAACAGTCCCGAAGCAAGTGCAAAACCTTCAAAGACAGACATTAAATCTTAAAGGAGGAGGATAATTTCTTTTGACTCTGTGTGCCATTTCCTGGACACACTGGGGGTCATGTCCCCAAGGCCTCAAGCAACCTTGTCTATATGGCTTTACTGGGTGCAGCCAACATGGCTGCTCAAACAGGCTAGAGTCTAGTGTCTGAAGATTTCCCAGGCAAATGTTGCGTACTGCCAGTGACTCCACAGTTCTGAGGTCCTGGTGGCAATCTTACTGTCATGGCTCCACTAGGCACTGCCCTGGTGGTAAATCTCTGACCCTGCCTTTCCACTCTGTTTCACTTTATTTGGGTCTCTCTATGGTAGCTCTGCCCCTGTGACAAATCTCAGGCTTGGCTCCCAGACTTTCAGTGACATCCTTTGAAATCTGCATGGAGGTTGCCTAACCTCCATAGCCCTTGCTTTCTGTAGGCCTGAATAATTAACATCAGGTAGGTGTCCCAAGGCTTATGGCTTGTATCTTCTTGAGTGAAGGGTAGTATCAGTCTCTACATGGACCTATTTATGCAACAGCAGGTGTGGCCAAGAAGCACTGGACTGGATTTCAGGGAGCAGAATCTCAAAGTGACTCTGGAAAGTGAGCCTACGGAGCAAGCTTTGGACCTATGCCCCCAAACCATCCTACCCTCCTAGGCCTCTGAGGCTGTGATGAGAGGGGAAGTCTCAGAGTTTTCTGAAATATCTTTGGGGTCTTTCACTGCCTTGAGAAATTGCAGCTGGCTCCCTTCTTTTTAAAAAAAATATTGATTCAAGGAGCACATAGTCTTGTTAGTTACACGGGTATTATATGTGTAATGGTGGGGGTTGGGCTTGTCATGTACCCAGCACCCAAATATTGAACATTGTACCCAATAGAAAAATTTTCACTGCTCACATCCTTCCCACTCTCCCCCATTTTGGAGTGAGTTCCCATAGTTTATACTCCTTATTTTTGTGTCCCTGGGCTAATTCCATTACCAAATGATCACTGGGCCACATCCTTGGTTTCCTCTCCTGAACAAAGTTGTTCACTATTTACATGACCAAGCTGAAAGTTTTCTAAACCTTTTGCTCTTCTTCCATTTCAGATTATAAATCTATCTTTAAATTGTTTCTTTGCTGCTGAATCAGTGCAAGCAGCTAAAAGTAAACACGCAGCTCCTTCTAAATTTTGTTTAGGAATTTCTTCTGCTAGATATGTTAGTATTCATCTCTCTCAAGTTCATCCTTCCACAAAACCCTTATGGACATAGTTCAGACAAATTATTTGCCAATTTATAACAACATAAAGCTGGTCTTTACTCCAGCTTCCAATACCTTGGTTCCTCAGCTCTATCTGAGACCTGGTTAGAATGGCCTATAGTGCCTATATTTTTATCAGATTTTGGTCACAACTAATTAATCAATCTTGATGAAATGTCAGACTTTCTCTAGTCATTTTGTTGTTTTTTGATCCCTCACCAGAGTTACCCTTAATATACTGTTTAAGTCAATGCACAGTTTTTCTAGCCTGATCCTCTAAGCTCTTCCAACCTCTACCCATTATCCTATTCCAAAGCTATCCCACATTTTCAGATATTCTTTAATAGCAACAGCCCCATTATCAGCACTAATTTTGTATCTTAATCCATTTTACTGTTGCCTATAAAAGAGCACCTGAAACTAAGAAATCAATAAAGAAATTAAATTTGTTTCTTCCAGTTATGTAGGGTGAGAATTCTGAAGTTGAGAGACCACATCTGGGAAGATTCTTGGGGTCGTGGGGACTTTCTGCAGAGTTCTGAGGTGGCACAGTGCATCACATGGCGAGGGGACTTATAATGCAAATTCGGGTATCTTTCTCCTCTTAGAAAATCACTTATGTACACTCCTGTAATAACCCATTAGTATACTAAGCCATTAACCCATGAATGGATCAATTCACTCATGATAACTCTTCTCTTATCACCCAATTACTTTATAATGTCCCCACCACTCTATACAGCCTCACTGGGGGTAAAATTTCAGCATGAATTTTGGAGGAGACAAATATATAAAATATAGCATTTGATTTTTTTTTTTTAGTATTGCCCTATCTGCACCCATTATTTCTGTTTTGAAAAAAAAGCAAAATGTTTCATATGGTTGCCTGTTATCTCTTTTGCGTGCCATTTCATCCATATTTTTGATTAGTATTTGGATGATCAAAAGATCATCCTTACTGCAGTCCTTTGAGCATCCTGTGTTCCACACTTCACTGGAAGTTTTCTCATTTTCTCACTTTGCCTAGAATATTCCCACCCAATTTCTCTTTATTCTGGCCAACAGAAGTTTTCATAATAATGTTATTTCTTCAGAAAGGATTTCTTCTTGTTTCATAGATCCCTCTTGTATAGGTTGACTTAGCATCCTGTATTCTTCCTTTCGTATTACTCTTCAATGCTAACATTTCTCAATAACTTCCTGTTGCATTAGACTACACATTTGATAAGAGCAAAAGCTATATTCATATTGTTCATCACTCAAAGGACTAGAAACTGACTAGTGTAATAGGAATGGATTTTTAAGTCCATATGTTATAAATCTAAAAGTCTGAATTTAAAACTTTGGAGATTGAATGACATTAAGCAATTAGAAAACAAAAGTCCTACGTAAAGAATAAACTGTCGGGCCAGGCGTGGTGGCTCACGCCTGTAATCCCAGCACTTTGGGAAGCCGAGGCTGGCAGATCACAAGGTCAGGAGATCGAGACCATCCTGGCTAACACAGTGAAACCCCGTCTCTACTAAAAATACAAAAAATTAGCAGGGCCTGGTGGCTAGTGCCTGTAGTCCCAGCTACTCGGGAAGCTGAGGCAGGAGAATGGTGTGAACCCTGGATGAGGAACTTGCAATGAGCCGAGATTGCATCACTGCACTCCAGCCTAGACGACACAGCAAGACTCTGTTTCAAAAAAAAAAAAAAAAAAAAAAAAGAATAAACTGTCTCAGTTCACTTTTTGCTGTTATAACAGAATAGCACTGTCTGGACAATTTATACACAATAGGTTTATTTGGCTTGCAGTTCTGGAGGCTGGAAAGTTCAAGGTCAAGAAGCCAATTCTGGTGAAAATTTTCATTCCCTATCATCCTGTGGGAAAAGGGCGATGAATTCCTGAGACCACTGGCTCACTCCTGTGATAACTGCATTAATCCATTCAGGATAAAGGATCTAATCACCTCTTAATGATCCCATCTCTTAATACTGTCACAATGTCAATTAAATTTAAACCTGAGTTTTAGAGAGAACATTCAAACCATAGTAGTGACTGAAGGTATGTAAATCTGAGATTTTGGATTAAAAATTTGAATGTAATCAAACTTCTGTTGAGACCAATAAAAATATAAAGGAGAGAGAGAGAAAGAAAAAGGAACTTATACACAGTATCATAAGTAACTCACCTGATATTTAGCCAATCAAAAATGAAATTTAAACAAGTAACTACTTACCGGCATGAATACATCTTACAAATATATAATTCATCAAAAAATTTACCCTAATTATTTTTAGAAACATATGGAACTTAATATTATTCATAAATGTTTAAAATATTTTTATTTTTGAGACAGGATCCCACTATGTTTCCCGGGTTGCAGTCAGTCATATAGGGTAAGCATAGCACACTGCCTCCGGAGGAGCCAGAATTATAGGTGTGTACCACCACACCAAGCAAATCCTTAAATTTTAAATCGTGCACTGTTCTGAGTAGCTTGATAAAAATCTCAGTTACTGCTGCATCATGTCCTGTACATGAGGCATCCCTTTGTGTAACTTATCCATGTTACACGCTACCAGTCCCTTAGTCACTTAGTTATCATCCAGGTTATCAGATTTATTGTTGCAATACTGCAGTGCTTGTGTTTACGTAACCTTTATTTTACTTAATAATGGTCCCAAAGCACGAGAATAGTGATGCTGACAATTTTGCTCTGCTACAGAGAAGCCATAATGTATATTTCCTTTAATTGAAAAGGTGAAAGTTCTTGACCTAATAAGGAAAATTTTAAAAAAGTTTGCTGAGGTTGCTAAGATCTATGGTAAAAACAAATCTTCTATCTGTGAAATTGTAAAAAAGGTAAAATAAATTTCTGCATAGTATACATAGGGTTCAGTACTATTTGCAGTTTCAGGCATCCACTGGGGATCTTTGAACATATCTTTGGTGAATAAAGGGGGACTACTGTATAATAAATATGTATATATAAATATATAAAAACACATATTAACTATGTATGGGGATGGTAAACACTAAGTGTGTTGCCACTGCGAATTGAGGGAAAAAATTACAGAGAGGTGCTGAACAGAATTCAACTGTATCTTTAATGTTTTATGTTTTAAAACAAAAGAAAACATGGATTTTAAGTATATAAGGCTTAATATTAGCAGTTGTAAAAATGATTGGATAATTTATAGATGTCATTCACATTATTCTCTATAATAGTGTAAATATTTGAAATATTTTACATTTTAAAAATTAGATAAAACTACACTTCCAAGAAGATGCATTAGATATATTTTCCCCTGTTCTTCCTGATATGTGCTGCTAAAATCTCTGGGCATTATGTATAAAATATAAGAAGACCCTGAAAGCTAAAAAGAAGTCAGACTAGTTAGGGGCCTCAGAACGAAAAATGTGGAATCACAGTAAGCTTCCTGAGTATTATTTTTGCCTCATATATTTTATACAGGATTCTGGAGAAGCCTAAAAGCAGAATTGTCAATGGCCTCAGGTAAAATAAGCCCCTCAAAAGCCCGTTCTTTTGACACAAATGAATAGGAATGGGAAAACCTAAGGAAACAAAGGTGTAAGAAAGTAACCTTTCTATTACCACCAAACACCACCAGTAATTGTCAAGTAAGTGGCCTAGACTTTCACCTTTTCCAGGTTATAAAAAGATGTCCCAATTCCCCTGATGGGGAGGTTTTGAAGGGGCTGTATAGGGAATTGGAACTCTATCTCCACCAAGTAATAGCTAGGTCCAGTACTACCTCTTTCATGATGGCAATAGAAACCATGCAGACAGCCTGGACTTTCACCCCCACCAATATTAACAAGGCCCCCTCTTGTTCCCCAGTGTAAAGTCAGAGGAGGTATTGTATAGAGTCAATACTTTTACCTTCACCAGAGGGTAATAACACCATTCACACGGCAGTGTCAGTGGAGACTACTTAGGGAGCAGTGACAAGACACGTCCACCCCTCTAAAACAGCAAGGCATCATTGGATACCCGGTGGGGAACAGGAACTCCCATCATTGTCTAAGGTAATAAGGCATCATCCCCTTTGGTCTCAATGGAAACCCATTGGAGATCATGAGTTGCTATCATCACCCAGTTATAATAAGGTGGCTCTTCTTCCCCAGCTGAAGGCATGTCAAATTATATAGCTAAAAAGAAAATATTCAAATAAGTTTGAGAGTCTCATAACATGACACAATGGATAATAACAGGATAATAATAGTGAACCACAATTGAACAAGCAGCAAGACATAAACTCCATTTCTGAAGTCTCCAGGGAAGCTCAAAGTTAACAGTGGGGAAAAAGCAAGGACACTAGATACTATTGAAGACTGATATCTACAGGTGTAACAAACACTAAACACTGGCTAGATAAACATATAACTCCTGGTTAGATAAACATAAACTTTCACACTAAAGGACTGTTTATCTCAGTTCCCACTACTTGATGTCACATGTTTGGCTTTCAACAAAAAAATTAAAAATAAGGTATGCTAAAAGAAAAAACACAGTCTGAAGAGAGGAAGTTAAGCAAACATCAGAACCAGATTCAGATACAGCAGAGACATGAGGGTAAAGGGAACCAGCAATTTAAAATAACCGTAAGTAATATGTTGATGGTTCTAAAGAAAAATAAAACAGCATGAAAGAACAGGTAGGTAAGGTAAGCAAGGAGATTGAAAGTCTAAGAAAAAAAGAAAATCCTCGAGGCTAGGTGAGGTGGCTCACTCCTGTAATTCCAACACTTTGGGAGGCTGAGGCAGGAGAATCGCTTGAAGCCAAGAGTTCAATATCGGCCTGGCCAACATGGTGAAACCCCGTCTCTACCAAAACACAAAAATTAGGCTGGGCGCAATGGCTCACGCCTGTAATCCCAGCTCTGTGGAAGGCCAAGGAAGGCGGATCACCTGAGGTCAGGAGTTGGAGACCAGCCTAACATGGTAAAACCCGATTTCTACTAAAAATATGAAAAATTAGCTGGGCATGGTGGCATGTGCCTGTAGTCTCAGCTACTCGGGAGGCTGAGGCAGGAGAATCGCTTGAACCCAGGAGGTGGAGGTTGCGGTAAGCCAAGATCACACCATTGCACTCCAACTTGGGCAACAAGAGTGAAACTCTGTCTCAAAAAACAAAACAAAACAAAACAAAACTAGCTAGGTGCGGTGGTAGGCACCTGTAGTCTCAGCTACTTGGGAGGCTGAGGCGTGGGAATCACTTGAGCCAGGGAAGCAGAGGTTGCTGTGAGCCAAGATTGCGCCACTGCACTCCAAACTGGGGCAGAGCAAGACTTTGTCTCAAAAATAAAAATTAAAATTAAAAAATGAAATAAAATTCTAGAAATTAAAAAAGAATTGCACAGAAATAAATAATTCCTTTGATGACTCACCTGTAAATTAGACATGGCCAAGAAAAGAATCAGTGGGCTTAAAGATATATTCATAGAAACCTCCTGTACTGAAATGCAGAGAGAAAAAATAGTGAATAAAGCCATTGAGCCAAATAGTCAAGAATTGTTAGATATTGATAAAACATGTAACATGCAATGGAAGTATTAGATGAATCAGAAATAGACAAAGCAAGACAAATATTAAATTATTTAAAATATCAATTGCTGAGAATTTTTCAAAATTAATGACACACTCAAAACCACCACAGATTTAAGAATTTCAGAGAATACCAAGTATGAAAAACCTCAAAAAATTGATGCCTAGGCACATCATATTTATTTATTACAAGAAAAAGATAGATAAAATATTGAGAGAAGTCAGGGGGTGTGGGGTGGGTTCATGTGAAACCCTATCTTTAGAGAAACTAAGAATTACCTTAGGCATTCCTTCAGAAACCAAGCAAGAATAGAGTGCAGGGAAATATTTAAAGTGTCTGAAGAAAAACAAAGCAATCTAGAATTTTGTATCAAGTTACATTACCCTTAGTATTGAAGAAGAGTTAAAGTCTTTTTTCATACAAAAACCGAAGGCATTTGTTGGCAGTAGATACAACTTGCCATGTGTCAAAAGGTATTCTTCAGAGAGAAAAAAAAAATTGTAAGTTTTTCATAAAGAAAGGAAGCACATTAGAGAAGGAAGAAATGAAGGATTTTCACTGCAATGCTGAATAGAAGTGTTAAGAATGGATGCCCTAGCATTGTTCCTGAACTTATTGGGAAGCACTTAATGTTTTATCTGTTTTATCTGTAAATATTACATTAACAGAAGCCATTTTTAGGATGCCCTTTGTCATATTGAAGTTTCCTTTTATTCATACTTTTCTGAGTGTTTTCAATAATAGATGGATGTTGAACTTTGCCAAATGAGTTATCTGCACATATAAAGATATCATATTATATTTATATTTTGTACTCTCAATATAGTGAATTACACTAATGGATTTTTTTTTTTTTTTTTTTTTTGAGACGGAGTCTCGCTCTGTCGCCCGGGCTGGAGTGCAGTGGCTGGATCTCAGCTCACTGCAAGCTCCGCCTCCCGGGTTTACGCCATTCTCCTGCCTCAGCCTCCCAAGTAACTGGGACTACAGGCGCCCGCCATCTCGCCCGGCTAGTTTTTTGTATTTTTTAGTAGAGACGGGGTTTCACCGTGTTCGCCAGGATGGTCTCGATCTTCTGACCTCGTGATCCACCCGTCTCGGCCTCCCAAAGTGCTGGGATTACAGGCTTGAGCCACCGCGCCCGGCCACTAATGGATTTTTTAATGCTAAGCCAATCGTGCATTGTTGAAACAAACCCCACTTAGTAGTAAGTTATATTTATTTATATAGATTGCTTTTGATTATTTTGCCTCTTTCTTCAGGAATTTTGAATCTATTATAATGATACATTACTTTGTTTACTTGTAGTATTTTGGTCTGTATATCAGCTTCTTAGAGCTGCCATAACAAAATGCTACAGACAAAATGATGTCCAACAACATAAATTTATTGTCCCACAGATCTGTAAGCTAGAAGTCCAAAATTAAGGTGTCACCAGGACCATGCTCTCTCTGAAATTTGGGGTAGAAGCCTTCGTTTTCTCTTACTAGCTTCTGGTGGTTTGCTTGTTATTTTTTATTACTTTGGATCTCAGGCGCAGCATTTTTATATCTGCTTCTCTAGTCACATATCAGTATCTTTTCATGTGTATGTCTCCTGTTTTTATAAGGACACCACTTAAATTGGATTATGGCCAGTCCTAATTTGGTATGACCTCATTTTAACTTGATTACATCTGCAAAGATCCTGAATCCACATAAAGTCACATGCACAGGTACTGGAAATTAGTATCTCAGTATGTCTTTGTGGGAGATATTCTACCCATAATATTGTTTTTGTATTAGTGTTATGCTGGCTTTATAAAATGTATTGGGGATTTTTCTTTTATTCTAATTTGTGAAATATATGGTATATAAATGCTGTTAATTTTTCTATAAATATTTAAGATAACTCAACTGTGAATGCATGTGGCCCTTGAGTTTTCTTTACGGTAATGTTTCTGATAACAAATTGAATTTGTTTACTTGACACAATGACATTATTTTATCATTAAAATTGCTAGAATATTTTACCTTGTTTTGGTAATAAGGTGGTTTGGTAGGTGGCATAAATCTTGAATATCTTTACTTATATGGCAAAAAGGACTTTGCAGGTAAAATTAATTATCTAGAGATGGAAAGATTATTCTGCATTATTCTGGTGGCCTAATATAATTATGAGGATCCTTATAAGACAGAGTCAGGAGAATCAGCATCAATAATAGGAATGTAGACAGCATTTAGAATCTGGAAAAGCTAAAACATGGATTATCTTCTAGAACCTGCAGGATACAGCATTATCAACTCCATGATTGTAACCTAGTGAAACTGATTTTGGACATCTGATTCACAGAGCTGTGAGGCAATACACTTGTACTTGTTTAAGCTACTGAATTTGTAGTAATTTATTACATTAGCAATAGGAAACTAATATAAGGTAAATCAAAATCATTTTGACAAACTAAAAAAAAATAGATTTTTCTCTTACATTGCTATATCAAAACAGGAAGAACTGATAATAAAAATATTTGAGCTTATGTATTTGTGCATTTGATTTTCTTATTTTTATGAGAGGTTTTACTTTGCTAAAATTTAGTTGTTACTTGCTTTCTGCTATGTTGTTGTCATTGGGTTTTTAGTTTCAAAGGATTTCATTATAGCAAACATCTTGCCTTTCCTTTAGAGATCTGAAAGAGGTCACTGGATACTTACACTATGCTGAAGTATCCTCTCTACAATTCCTTTTTCAATTGCTGTTTACTCAACAAGTGAATGTTTGAGCTATTCTGTTGAGAGGTCTTGTTTTGTTAAAGGCATAAGAGAACAAGATATTCTCCTTTAGGAATACAGCTCAATATTACACAGACATAACTTTTATAACCCTAATTGCAGTGTGATTTTCTTTGTGTAATTCTAGATTTGAATCTGACATTTGTAAACCCATTGATCAAAAAAGTAAGGTTTTCTTTAGGGAAGGTAGAAGCAATAATGCAAATAAGGTCTTTATGAAACAGAAAAACCACTTTGATTATTTTCTCATTCAAACAAATATGTAGGAACTATGGAAACTTAATGCAAATATAATAGCAACATTTTCTCTCTTGCATTTCTCTCTTTCATGTAAAAGTTGTTTTCAGGCAAAGTCAAATTGTTTAGTGCAGCACTGCTGAGTAACAATTTAGTATAACCAACATATGTAATTCAAATTTTTCTAATAGTCTAATTTTTCAAAAAAGTAAGAAGTGGCTAAAATTAATTTTAGTTATACATTTAATTTAGCCTGCTATATCTAAAATATTGTCCTTTTACAACCAATCTATAAAACATAATTGAGGTTTTACATTTTTTTCACACAAATTCTTTAAGATCTGATATGTATTTTATATTTACATAACATCACAACTAAAACAAGCCACATTTTAAGTTCTCAGTATCTAGTAACTACTACAGTGGATGACAAGTGTGTGTAGGTAAAATAATCTAGGAAAAAATAATCCAAAACCAAATAATTATAATGAACATAATTAAAAAAATACAGAACCAAATAATTGTAATGAACATAATTAAAAGTCTTAGAAGTTTAGAACAGTCTTAAATACTGTTCCACCAAGTATTAAGATTCTCCCAATTTTTTCTTCATTGGTTTAATCATTTTTACCCTAAAGAATAAATTAGTCGTATTTCATTCAAGGACTTGACAAGATAACATCATTTTGGAGACTATGGGCTGTTAAAGAACATTAAGCACAAGAAATCATAATATAGATTTGTGTAATAAAAACAAAGAGATGGGACAAAAAAAATCAGATGATTAGAAGTAATAGCCTTTCCCCAGTAATAAGTAGTGGAAAATAATTTGCACAGTTAATATAATGACATATTTTTATTCATATGGTATTATAAGTATTTTATGATTAAACATTGAATAATTTCAGAAACAAACAAAAAAGATAAACTTGTTGGTTTCAAAATACTAGAGACCCATGGGCCAAAACAACTTCACACATTAAAGAAAAGCACATCAAAATTATTTGAAGCATACAAAAACTAATCTGCTGTAACATAGGAGAGTATCCTAACTGTAACAGTGTTTGATGTTAATATTTAGAAATGATACATAATTTGCCGCTACTGTATTGACAAAAAGATGTTAAATTCATGCTATAGATGCATTTTCACTGATTTTTTATAAATATTTTATATTTTAAAAATACAAAAATTTAAAAAATATTTTATAGACTTTTATTGAAAAATCCTTTCTAGAAGAAACTCCATTAAGGCAATTTTATTAATTCTTACTTTATGGGCTAATTTTTGACCCTAATTTTCCCATGCATATGAGTCCATTCTTGTACACTATAAAGAAATATCTGAGACTTGGTAATTTATTATATAAAGAAAATTAATCTGTTATTGCACTGCTATAAAGACATACCTGAGACTTGGTAATTGGCTTATAGTCCTGCAGGCTGTACATGAAATATGGTGGTAGCATCTGCTTCTGGGGAGGCCTCAGGGAGTTTTACACATGGTGAGAGGCAAAGCAGGGGCAGGGGTCTTACATGGCAGGAGTAGGACCAAGAGAGAAAGTGGGGAGGTGCTACACACTTTTAAAACAACCAGATCAAATGATAACTCACTAATTCATTATCATGAGAGCCGCACCAAGAGGATGGTGCTGGCCGGGTGCGGTGGCTCACGCCTGTATTCCCAGCACTTAGGGAGGCTGAGGCAGGTGGATCATGAGATCAGGAGTTCAAGACCAGCCTGGCCAAGATGTTGAAACCCCGTCTCTACAAAAAATACAAAAATGAGCCAGGCGTGGTCACAGGTGCCTGTAATCCCAGCTACTAGGGAGGCTGAGGCAGAGAAGTGCTTGAACCTGGGAGGCGGGGTTTACAGTGAGCCGAGATCAGGCCACTGTAGTCCAGCCTGTGCGACAGAGCAAGACTCTGTCTTAAAAAAAAAAAAAAAAAAAAAAAAAAAAAAGGGTGGTGCTAAAGCATTCATGGAAACTTCACTTCCATGATCCAATCACCTCCCAGCAGGCTCCACCTTCAACACTGGGGATTACATTCGTACATGAGATTTGCTGGGGACAGAAAATCAAACCACATCACCTTGTATAGATAAAATTACATTTTTTGAATTGATTCTTATTCAATCTATATCTTATTTATGCCTTCCTTTATTATGATTTTTATAGGAGCTATTACTACGAAGTCTAAATTTGTGGACAAATTTTATCAAAAGAATTGATTCTCTATTCAACTAAAACATCGAGTTGCAACATATGTCAGTTTATATCGACGTTAATATTAAATAATTTTTGAGATAATATTTATTGTTTAAATGCTACTTCACTAACAGTGACAATTTAAAAAGGTTTATTATAGAAAAACTGTATCATAATTAGGTTAAAGACATGCATCACAGTCAAAGGGTATCACCAAGCCAGCGATCTGGTGACATTAACTGTAGCCTCCTACTGGCCTCCCTCTGTAAGAGCCTTGGCAGAATGCATTTTCTCTCTGAGATCAAATACAATAGATGTGTGCATGGAACACCTGGAAACCAGGAAGTTAAAAGAATAGAGTTTCCTCCAGGTGTTTTCATACAGTCCTCCTTATTATTGCTTCTCTGAAATCAGCCTCCACTGCAGGGACCTGGAGGAGTAGGGGGAAGAGGTGGGAAGAAAGGGCGAAACTATTTCACCAAAGCCAAGTAAAAAATGTCACTTTCACAGTAAGCAATAAAAATTCAGATAAATTGGGACATACCTCCCCCAACTCTTTATAATTATAGATACACAAAACATTTACACAGTATGTTTCATGCCTTGACCGGGAGTCAGTGCCACAAACCTTCATTATTTTATTAGCACAGGTCAAGTTAATTCCAGGCCCTCTGGAATTAATCCTCATATTATAGCCACCACTAAGCCATAATAATTTGGTCACTTTAAAAAATCATGACCAATTCATTTAAGGCAGGTTTGAACATTGCCAGTTTCTGTTAGTATAGATTTTTAATTAATTAATATTCACTGAAAATCTAATTAAAGTAACGTTTTTTATTTATTTATTGGAGCTAAAAGCAAAGACCATTAGTAAGCAGATAAATGTGATTGGGTACCTAGATGGATCTAAATATTGGGGTCAAATACCTTAATTTTGAAGTGCTATTATTTCTCATTTCAATTTTCACACATATAGTTGTAACCTCTGACGTTGTCTCCTTTCATAGTGTAAATTATGCCACTCTATAATGATTCTTAGTAGTGTCACAAACAGAGATTATAATTTGGTGATTCCCTAACGTGGACCAGTTATGTAGTCATTTGAGAATGCCATGATAACAGGAAATACTTTGCACAGTGAAGCCATGAATATAATTCATATTTGTTTTAGGGGTAGATGGAAAGATAGCTATAGATTGATAGCTCTGGATAGACAGAGAGACAGAGAGAGGGAGAGAGTGGGAGAGAAGGAGAGAGAGCGAGGGAGAAAGAGAAAGAGAGAAAATAGATAGATAAAATCCTCCCAAACAGTAATTGCTTCACAAAGCAACAATATATTTATATTAAAGTGAATAATGAATATATTTGTACATAACACATTAAATCATTTATAAATAATGAACTAGTTCTACTCTAATATTATGCAATATGATATCAAATAGCATTTGCTCTGTTTTTGAAATCATAGAGAATGCATCACTAGTAAAGAACTGAGCATGTAGACTGAGCACATAGATTGAGCTCGTAGCCTATGATTTTTGAGATTGAATCATATTTATCTTTCTGAAAGAACTGTCACACATATTATTTCAAAAACCTAGAAAAATGCTAAATTTATCTAGAAATGATATAGACACATTAATCATAGCAGGCCCTTCAATTCATAATTCCCAAACTAACGTGAATTTAGGAAAAGAATATTAGCATTTCTGCTCCAGAAAGAATAGTCTTTCATTTTAAAAAATAGTGACATAAAATTACGTGTATGTGTGTGCATGTGTACATTTGTTTTTCTTTTGTTCCACAGGGGTTGATTTTTATTCAATTTATTCAATTTATTCAAATACATCTTAGACACTGAGGAACTGATTCCCATATTTGGTATGTAGAATTTGGAAGACAAAAGAGATTTGCATTACATTTATTACGCTTAAAGAGTTTGCTCTCTGAAGATTTTGACAACAGAATCTACCAATTCTTTTACAAAGAAGAGTGAAAAAAGTGGCTTTTTCTGGTGAAATTGGTTTCCTTTCCAAGTGATTCTGAAGCAATGAGATGCTCATGAACAATATTACTCATGAAAATTTGTAGTGAGAAAACAAAAACAGAAACTAAAACTAAGCTTACTCTCTCACCATGGCAATGGAAAATACAAATACTCTACAAGAACAACATCAAACATTGACACAACTTTCAATACATTTCTAAAATTTAAAAACAGTCCAAATATTGGATATAGCTCTATAGAAACTTAAGTGACAAAGAATGTTCCCATTCTCACGGTTAATGCACTCAAATGATTAATTTCTAGCATTAGTATTCTGATGTTCCAGTCCTTCTTTTAGGGGATGTTCAGCTTTTATCGCACAGGTGTTTTGAGGCATCTGAAAATCAGAGGGAATGGAGAGATAATATTAAAGAGATGAAATGTGTTAAAATAGAATATTGCCTCTTGAATTAATTATTCATATTAACTGTTAGAAATAATTGTGCTACACCAAAAGTACCCATTTATTAACTGATTTTAATTTTTTTAAAAAATTTTGTTATTTAAATAGTGTTTGAGTAACAAGTGATGCTTAGTTACATGGATAAGTTCTTTAGTGGTGATTTCTGAGGTTTTGGTGCACCCATCACCTGAGCAGTATACACTGTACCAGACGTGTAGTTATTTACCCCTCACCCTCCTCCCACCTTTCCTCCTTAAGTCCCCAAAGTCCATTGTATCATTATTCTGCCTTTGTGTCCTCATAGCTTAGCTCCCACTTATAATAAGAACATATGATGTTTGGTTTTCCATTCCTGAATTACTTCACAAAGAAAAATGGTCTCCAATTCCATCCAGGTTGCCATTATTTCTTTCCCTTTTATGGCTGAGTAGTATTCTAGGGTGTGTGTTTGTGTGTGTGTGTGTGTGTGTGTGTATCACAATTTCTTAATCCACTTGTTGATTGGTGAACATTTGGGCTGGTTCCGTATTTTTGCAATTGTAAATCATGCTGCTCTAAACACGGGTGTGCAAGTGTTTGTTTTTTTTTCTTTTTTCATATAATGACTTCTTTCCTCTGGGTAGATACAGAGTAGTGGGATTGCTAACAGTCTCAAAGTGTCCCCTTTTTACCACATTCACGCTAACACCTATTTTTTTATTTTTTATTTTTTAATAGACAGCCATTCTTGCAGGAGTAAGGTAGTATTGCACTGTGGTTTCGATTTGCATTTCCCTGACAATTAATGATGTTGAGCAGTTATTCATATGTTTATTGGCCATTTGTATATCTTCTTTTGAGAATTGTCTGTTTGTGTCTTTTTTTTTTTTTTTTTTTTTTTTTTTTTTTGAGACGGAGTCTCGCTCTGTCGCCCAGGCTGGAGTGCAGTGGCCGAATCTCAGCTCACTGCAAGCTCCACCTCCCGGGTTTACGCCATTCTCCTGCCTCAGCCTCCCGAGTAGCTGGGACTATAGGCGCCCGCCACCTCGCCCGGCTATTTTTTTGTATTTTTTTTTTTAGTAGAGACGGGGTTTCATCGTGTTAGCCAGGATGGTCTCGATCTCCTGACCTTGTGATCCTCCCGTCTCGGCCTCCCAAAGTGCTGGGATTACAGGCTTGAGCCACCGCGCCCGGCCTGTTTGTGTCTTTAGGACACTTTTTGGTGAAATTATTTGTTATTTTCTTGCTGATTTGTTTGAGCTCCTTGTAGTTTCTGGATATTAGTATTTGTTAAATGCATAGCTTGTAAAAATTTTCTCCCATTCTGAGGGTTGTCTCTTTACTCTCCTGATAATTTCTTTTGCTACATAAAAGCTTTTTTGTTTAATTAAGTCTCATCTCTTTGTTTTGGTTTTTGTTGCATTTGCTGTTGGGTTCTTGATCATCAACTCTGCCTAAGCCCTTGTTTAGAATACTTTTTCTGATGTTGTCTTCCAGAATGTTTATGGCTTCAGGTTTTAGATTTAAGTTTTTGATCCATGTTAAGTGGCTTTTTATTTAAGGTGAGAAATTAGGATTCAGCTTCATTCTTCTACATGTGGCTTGCCGATTATTCCAGCAGCATTTGTTGAATAGGGTGTCCTTTCCCCACTTTATGTTTTTGTCTGCTTTGTTGAAGATCGGTTGGCTATAAGTATTTGACTTTACTTCTGGGTTCTTTATTGTGCTCCATTGGTCTATGTGCCTATTTTTATACCAGTACCTTGGTGTTGTGGTGACTATAGCCTTGTGGTATAGTTTGAAGTCAGGGAATGTGATACTTCAGATTTGTTCTTTTTGCTTAGTCTTGCTTTGGCTATACTGACTCTTTTTGGTTCCATATAAATTTTAGGATTTTTAAAAAATTCTGTAAAGAATGATGATGGTAATTTGAAGGGAATTGCATCTCGTTTGTAGATTGTTTTTGGCAGTATGGTCATTTTCACAATATTGATTCTACCCATCCATGAGCATGGGATGTGTTTCCATTCGTTTGCGTCATCTGTGATTTCTTTCAGCCGTGTTTTGTAGTTTATACTGTAGAGGTTTTTCTCCTCCTTCGTTACATGTCTTCCTAAGTATTTTATTTTTATTTGTTTGCAGCTACTGTAAAAGGGATTGAATTATTGATTTGATTCTCAGCTTGGTTGCTGTTGGTGTATAGCAGGGCTACTGATTTGTGTACATTAATTTTGTATCCTGCTACTGATTTGTGTACATTAATTTTGTATCCTGAAATTTTAAGAATTCATTTTTCAGATCTAGGAGCTTTTTGGAAGAGTCTTTAAGAGTTTTCTAGGTATGTGATCATATCATCAAGGAACAGCCACAGTTTGATTTCCTCTTTACTGACTTGGATACCCTTTATTCCTTTCTCTTGTCTGATTGCTCTGGCTAGGACTTCCAGCACTATGTTGAACAGAAGTGATGAAAGTGGGCATCCTTGCCTTCTTGTGGTTCTCAAGGGGAATACTTTCAACATTTCTGTGTTCAGTATAATGTTGGCTGTGGGTTTGTCATAGATGGCTCTTATTACCTTTAGGTATGTTCGCTTCTGTGCCGATTTTGGCGAGGGTGTTAAAAACCAATGCTGGATTTTTCAAATGCTTTTTCTGCATCTATTGAGATAAACATATGATTTTTGTTTTAATTCTGTTTGTGTGGTATGTCATATTTATTGACTTGCATATGTAAAAACATCCCCGCATCCCTGGTATGAAACCCACTTGATCATGTTAGGTTTTTTTTTTTTTTTTGATACTATGTTGTTTTTGGTTAGCTAGTATTTTGTTCAGGATTTTTGCATCTATGCTCATCAGGGATATTGGTCTGTAGTTTTCTTTTTTGTTATGTCTTTTCTTATTTTTGGCATTAGGTTTATACCGCCTTCATGAACGATTTAGAAAAGATTCCCGCTTTCTCTATCTTTCGAAATAGTTTCAGTAGGATTGGTATAAATTCTGTCAAGGAACTAGAGAAACAAAAACAAACCAAATTGAGGCCCAGCAGAAGAATATAAATAACAAAGATCAGTGCAGAACTAAATGAAATTGGAACAACAACAAAAATACAAAAGATAAATGAAATAAAAAGCTGGTTCCTTGAAAAGATAAATAGAATTGATAGAACATTAGTGAGGTTAACTAAGAAGAGAGAAGATTCAAATAAGCTCTATTAGAAATAAAATGGGAGATTTTACAACCGATAACACAGAAATAAGAAAGATTATTCAAGGCTACAATGAATATCTTTACGCACAAACTAGAAAACCTTGAGGACATGGATAAATTCCTGGAAATATACAGCCCTCCTAGATTAAACCAGGAAGAAATTAAAACTCTGAATACACCAATAACAAGCAGTGATATTGAAACCGTAATCAAAACAATTGCCAATAAAAAAAGTCCAGCACCAGATGGAGCCATAGATGAATTCTACTTGACTTTAATATATTTTTAATCTATTTTATTTATGCAAGTTTTGCTTTAATTAAATATCAAATACAAGATAATATCCAGAGCATTATCCTTCCAGGTATATTTATATATTTATTCCTAATTTTTATTAACGCCTTGAACAAGTATGTTAGATAAATACATAATTGTATGGCTAACTTATGTTCATGTCTTATCTCATTTATTTCATGTTGATGAGTGAATACCATTGTAAAGAGAGAGGCTTGAAAATAATTTAATACTTTTTCCTTTTGAAAACTTTTTTTAATGAAGGCAAGGCTGTATTTATTCTACTTTTGTCTCTCTTGTCTCCAAGTCTGAGGTCTTTTAAAAATATTTTATGGCCACCAAGAGGTACTCGCTATAGATTCTCATCCAGGATTCTTTACTCTGTTAATGCTTCATCATGTCTCTCTGTGTTTCTGTGTGTGTGTGTGTGTGTGTGTGTGTGTGTATGTTTGCGTTTATGTCTGCATGCATACAGGTGTGTGTGTGTTGGGAGAGGGTATGTATCTCTTGTTTGCCATCAAATGTAGCCTTTCTTCCTATTTTTTAAATTTTATTTTTACTAAAAATTATAGTTAATGAATTAATACTATATTATTTATGGCTCGTCACATTTTGAAAAGTGATTTTCTTTTCTAATAAATGATCATCAGGTTCTCACTTCCCTGATTCAAAGGAGTTAAAAATTATACATCTTGATGCATTCTGACAGGATATTTGAGAAATTTGTCCCTAAATCATCAGTGTCCCTGAAATCATAGCAACTTTTCTACTTAATTCTGTATATAACTACTTAGATATTCAAATTTGACATTCATGCAAATATTTTTTAAATAAGTTTTAGAAAGCCAAAATCAATTTATTAAGTAGCGTGTCTATGATAAAAATTCTTTACACTACATCTTTATTTACTAAAACAAGTATCTTTTCCACTAACCAGGAAATTTAAGTTTAAGGGTGAATTAAACTGATAAACTTGTTTGTATTAATTTTTGTCTAAGTGGCTTAACATTAAGTTCAAGTTTTAAAAATGGGAAAAGTATACGAATTGTATTACGTAATATTAGTTGAAAATATATCCTGTAACAGTAAAATCTTTAGGGATATGGCTGTTTTATATATCACTGGAAACTTTAATGGGTTTCAATGGGTATAATGCATAATATTTTCAGCAGTTTATAGATATATCGGAACTCGAAAAATAAAATGAGGTAGTAATTTTCAAGCTATGGATTGCTTTTCTTTGTGCCTCATTCTTCGTTATACTTATTTTAGAATTCATTAGCAGTGTTTCCACTAGAGAACTATTAAAAAATCATATTGATATTTTAAAAAATTACCAAGATAAAAATACTGAAACATAAATTTCCTAAAGTTATTTCAATATAAAATGAATTACACCAATTAGAAATATTACCAATAACTGGAATATCATTCAACAATAGTAGGAAATATGTGTTATGGCTCATAATTTTTTTAATGATTACAATATTTAACCACAACTTCTAGAATTGATAACACTAGTCTCAAAAGTGAGTTACATGAATAATTAATGCTGTCTATATTATGAGCTAATTAACAAATCTAAATTTATGAAACATTAAAGGCCATAATATACAAGAGTTAATTTATATAGATATATAGTAGAATAGAAGAATCACATACTATACTTATCATTAATAATAGCCTGACTTCCTATCTCAGAATCCAAGCAAGCTGAATATTTAAAAGTTTTGTGGTCAAGTAATTTTCATTAAGTAAGAAATTTCAAATTTGCAAGATAGTTTTTACATAGAGCATTTTCTCTTTGTATTTTGTTAATTTACCAGGATATTATAGTTATCTTTAATAATGTCTATCTTAAAATATCTTACATTAAAACCACCTCTTCTAATTTATATGTACATTGTTTTATATTTGCTATAAGTTTCTAATATGAGGATATTTTTCCTGTTTTGTTCTTTCCTCATTTTGTAAAATATAGATTTAATTTCTGTTTGTATCATAATATTTTCACTTTTTAAGTTTTATATTTATTACTCTTTCTTTGCCTTTGCCTACATCTAAAACAAAAGGATATTTCCTTTTACATATTGCACCTTTCCTTTGATCATAAAACTTTTCCTGGAGACGGTCCTACTCTGTCGCCCAGGTTGGAGTGCAGTGGCATGATCTTGGCTCATTGCAACCTTCCTCACTGCCCTCAACCCCCAACCGCTGGGTCCAAGCAATTCTTGTGCCTTAGCCTCCCAAGTAGCTGGGACTACAGGTGCGTGCTAACTCACCCAGCTAATCTTTTGTATTTTTAGTAGAGATGGGGTTTCACCAAGTTGGCCAGGCTGGTCTCAAACTACTGGCCCTCAAATGATGTGCCTGTCCATCTCAGCCTCCCAAAGTGCTGGGATTATAGGCTGAGCTACTGTACCCAACATCATTTGTTTTTTTATGTTTTATTTTCCTATTCAATACTCTATTATTTCAACCTAACACATATCTATCCTCCCATCCCCGAATATGCTGTATTATTACTTTCTGAATCATCACACACTATTTCCATTAATTATCAAAACTGGCTGGGCATTCATTCATGTGTTCATTTTTCTCTGAATCCACAGAGTTAAAGCCTGACCCCTTTAGTAAGAAGAAAAGACAAAAAGGTGTTGTGGCTCACTAGATGTGAAGATCCTGAAAATGATAATTATACAGTGTTTAAGTAACTAAAGTCACTTCAAATGGCCTTATCTTCAATGAAATTCACATAACCCATGCAGTAAATTATTGAACTGAATCACATTCTATTTTGGGAGGGCTCCCTGGCATATGAAGTATGAATCATAACCTAGCGTACCATTTTTCTTATTTTAACAGGACAAGCTCCTGGTAATTAGGTTTGACATGCTTGAATAAAATATCAGGTATCATTTCCCCCCCCAAAAAAATAGTGAATGTCTATTACTTTTGAAGGAGTCTAAATAACATGAGAAATTAAGTGGCAAACTACCATGAATAAAATGTTCATAAAATATCACCGATCATGATGATAGTTCCTTAATAGAACCCACCTAAGTGGATAAAATTGTTAAAATTGACATCCCCTGACACTTGTGAGATAAACCTATCTGAAAAGAGAGCAGCAACAAAAGCAGATCGTTCAGCAGTCGCCTGCATGTCTCAGGGTTTCCTTTTGTCTTTCACAATATATTTTCACCATAGGTTCCTTCATTTGATGTAAAATTGATTCCTTGAAGATAGCTTTAGACAATTAAATGTGTATTTTTAGATTAGATAAAAGATCCTTGCTATGCTAAACTGGAAATTTTTTTAACAGTCAATCTACCACTTAAAATGATGTCTTAATACCTTTATGTGCAGTATGAGAATTTAAACTTAAATTGGTAATTTTGAGACATAGTACACAAAATGTAGACAAAAAATAAACAAATAAGACTCATAATTTTGTACCTCAGAAAGACTGGGTTCATGATTTGGAAATTTTATTTTATTATTTTTATTTAAATTATTTCAAAATTGTATTACCTAACGTGGATGACTCTAACTGAAAATTACTATTACTTCTATTATTTCTGCTGTAGGCAGAATAATACTCCACACCCAAACGTCTAGGTCTTATCCCTGAAACTTTTAAATATGTTATGTTATACGCCATGGAGTAATTACATGTGCAGATAGAATTAAATTTGCAAATTAGATGAGGATGTGGGAAATTATTATGATTGGCCCAATACAAGCACAGGTGTCCTTATGAGTGAAAGAGAGAGGTACAAGAGTCAGTGTCATAGTGATGAGATGTGGCAACGATAGGACTGGCCATGCTAATTTGGTTCATAATTAAAGTCATTTGTCCATGTCCATATTTTGCTAATTCAATAAATAATGTAAATAATGTAATCAAACACCATGAAGCCACCATAAACCAAACAATTTCATGTATCACTAATTCTAAACTATGTATTTCTTTCTTCCTATTTCCTTAGCTTCCTCTACAGGAACAACTACCCTTAACTCTTCATTAAATTTATGTGTGCATTTTTATTTATATTCATATTTATGTTCCCATTATTTGTATTCCCTTAGACACATATATCAGATACATCTCTATCTCCATATCTATCATCTTCTGTTTATCTAGATATAAATATAGGTGATATATATTTTTTAATATCGCTCTTCATTTTTACACTGCCCTACACAATATAACCTTCAAATTTTAGTTGCTATCAAAATGTTTTAAAGTTTGCTACACTGTATTTAGCCTGTAGGTATTTGCTTTGCTACTCAAAACATTATTTGCATGCTTGTGTAAAAGTTTGTCTGGGTGACTGAAAATAGCAATAGTTCATTTGTTTGTATTGTTTTACATTATTCTATTACTGTTATTATACCCAAATTTATTTATGTATTCACCTAGCAACAGGTTTTATGTTTATAATATTATCTTGTGAACTACATCAAAATGGTAGTCAGAAGCATTTTAAAACATGTAGTTATAGAAGACTTCGTGCATACTAAATATAATATATAAATATGTAAATAACACAGGTATATAACAATGTACTAAAATAAACACCATCATTCACCATACTCTGTAATAATTTGTTGACTATAGTTATTCCCTCCTTTTGAAAGATTGGTAAATTCACCCCTAAAATAATTTGGCACTGGTGTTTAATTTTGAAAAAAAAGTTTAACAAAGCTTTTAAAAAGTTTATATCACACATTTTTAATACCACTTAGGCCTCCCTTTTTTTGTTTATAGGTTTATTTATATTTTCTTGTGTTTTTGTGTCAATTGTAGGAATTTATATTTCCTAGAAAATTGTCAATGTCAGGTAAGATTATAATTATTTTGAATAAATTTGTTCACAATATCCCTTGTTGCATTTAATTTCTGCTGTATCTTTAGCTATGAGATAATTTTCTCTCCCAATTTTATTTATCTGTTCCTTATCTGTTTCTACTGAATCCATTTTGCTTCAGATAAACATTTGGGTGTGTTAGTCTTGTCTAGTTTTTTGTTTGTTATTTATTAATATCTGCTTTTATGCTTATCATATCCTACTTAGTAATTTCCCAGAAGTTATTCTGATATATTTTCCTCACTTTTGAAAATATTAAATGTATTAAATTTTTATTCCTTCTTCACTAGTTAAGAATTTAAAAATATGTATTTCCCAGCATATAACATGCTTTTATACCATTTTTTAATATTCCTCTATAAATATCTTCTAATTAACATGATATTTATCTTCTTAGGCTCAATAATGATAATGCTGTATTTTAAAATATCAACCACTTTTAGATAGTTTTGTTGTCAGTGTTACTGTTATTGTGGTTGTTGTTTTGCTTTCTAATATAATCTGCATTATAGTCAGATAATATAAATTTCAGAGTAAAAGTAATTGGAAACTTGTTGAGACAATTTATGGTGCAATGAACTGCAAGTTTTGTATATTATTAGAACTTCCAGGGATGAAAACTGTCATTGTTAAGTCTTGTGTTGTAAATATATTCAATAGACTAGTGGTTTTAAAGTATGTCTTATTAAAACATTTAAATATCCCAAGGTTTAAAAGCATAAGATGTGTTTCTAAAACTAAATCCTACTGATTTTCATATGCTTATCTACCATTTCCTGAAAAATGTGTATTAATATCTTCTTTTTTTTTTTTTTTTTTTTTTTTTTTTTTTTTTT